>NC_133536.1:74237208-74537387 GCF_048544455.1 Silene latifolia
TCATAAAAACATGGAAAAATTATTTTCATTAAATTTTCAATTTTAGATCTGAAAAAGATAATAAAATGCAACATTAGACGTTTTTCCTAAGTCATAGATTATGTTTTATTAATTTTTCACTAATAATGTCACTATTTATGCTATTTTTCTTCAAAAATCCATAAATCATGCAAAAAGACTTCTTTATAGCCAATTATTTTACACACATCTTTTAAAATTGCATGTGACAACATATTAATTTTCTATGACCAGATCCGAAATTTAACTCATATTAACCTATTTTTCACCTAAATCCGAATTTAATAATGAAAAATCCATTTTTCGAGCATAACAAGTCCAAAAATTATGAAAATTTACAGGTTATCTCAAAATAATATATGTGACAACATATCCAAAAATCAACTGAAAATTAGAAGTATAGCTAATTTTAGACCGAAAATGACATTTTTACTCATAAAATCATATTTAAATGCCATTATTGTATTATATGAACAATAAAAATCCGTAAATATAACCAAAATATCCTAAAACATTTTAGGACCAGAAATTTTAACATGCATGGATTAATTTCGTGATATCTCATAATAACACAAATTTTACAAGTTTTATATGTTATTTTTATAACTCGGAAAAACATTTAACCGATTTGCATGCAAACAACCATGGCTCTTGATACCGATTGAAGCAAATGTAGATCTTTATACATTAACATACTCATATATGTTATAAATTAATTTGTCATAAAATTAAATATGGATTTTATGCATGCAAACAAATGATAAAATAGAGGAGAAATCATGTTCTTACATTGGTGATTTCGGTTTTATGGGCACAAAAGAAATCTCCTTTTCTTTTGTTCTTGTGCTTTCCTAAGATGGAAGAACCAAGATCCAAGTGTAGGATCTCTCCTTAGGATTAATACCCAAAACTTTCTCTTAATAAAATTAATATTATAGGAACTAGTACAATATTAATTTAGTAGAAAATTGACCCAAAAATATTATAAACACTTAATTATTTTCGGTTTTGAAGAAGGAAGAATGGGAGCTTATTATCTCTCTAAAACTCTTATTTTTAGATAAGTGGTTGAATGAATAATACACTAACTAAATGAATGTAGTGTATATGAAAAATATAAGGCAAAAACCTTTTCCTTTCTTAGTGGAAAACCGGTTGGGAGGAGGTATTAAGGGGAGCCAATGCATGCTTAGATTGTTCTTTACAATGAGCATTAGGGTTGCATGGCTAGGAATGTAGGTAATCATTGTGTTTTCCATTAACTTAATCAAACACAATATTATCCTAATCCTCCTCTAATTTTCGGCACAATGGATAATATGGAATCCATATTATTTTTGTCAATTGTCAATGTGTCACATGTCATATGTAACATAAATTTGTTATGTATTTTTAACATATTAAAAATCAACGTATTAATAAAAATACGTCACATACAAAATCGACTCAGTAATATCATAATTACTTGTACCAAAATATTTTACCATTTATAAATCACAACAGATTGTATTTATAATAATTCATTCAAATTTAATTGTTACCTTAAACAATTATTTCATCCAAGTAATGATACGATTCAATTACTCAGACCGTAACTCATTTAATCACATTTTAATATGATACGTAAATTTTACTTCCAAAATCGTCCGTCAATTTTCAAGTAATTTAATTAACTCGTAACATTATACGATTAATTAAATAATCAATTAAGAGTGTTGCCCTATAGGTATGACCTAGGGGGTCAACTGATCACCACCGTCGCACGACAGTAATGTCAAACTCTAGTCAGCCAATCATTACCGATATATGTTGACCAGTTGACAGTAACAATATTACTTCCCAATTGTATTCTTTATAATGAGATTTAAACATGTGATCATCATGATCAACAGTCGTGATCGCATTATTGTCGGAGGACACATATTCCAACACCCTCATAGCGCTTTTCAAACCCGACCATGGTATAGCACCGAGTCCCTCACCTTGGTAGTAAGCTCTGGCGTCTTCCTTGACATTCTACCACCACACTGCAGCCTCACCCCTCAGGTAGTACACTACCTACTCAACAGCTAACTCTGGCGGACACTTCACCACCTCAAGGAGACTCTCCATCTCACGGTGCCAATTTTCGAGCAACTTTGGTTCGCCGACGCCCTCATAAGTAGGTGGGTTAAAGCGAGCGATGATAGTACTAAGGTGGGTAGCATCCACCAGTTTCTCCGCCCCCTTACCCACATTCTTAAGAGCCTCAAGGAGTGCCTCCTGCTGCTCGATCATACGGGCTACCTCATCTGTGGACATCTCAGATGCTTGGATATACGCGGCTGACCTCTTTGGCGGCATTTTGAGCTGATAAGAAGCAAGGAAACGTAAGCACAAAAGCCTACGGCTCAAAATATAGACGGCCCTCCGCCAAAGAAGCACTCGGCCGAGTATGGTGAGATACTCGGTCGAGTATGGATTACTCGGTCAAGTATCACTAATACTCGGTCGAATAATCCACTCCAATAGCCAACGTCAAAACACAAAAATCATACTCGGTCGAGTATGAACTATACTCGGTCGAGTATGCTCTACTCGGTCGTGTATGCTAAAATACTCGGCCGAGTAAACACAACCAGTAGCTACTGCTACGCACACCAAACAACACTCGGTCGGGTGCTCAGTTACTCGGTCGAGTACCTGCCCTGTTCGGCCGATTCAGGCCAAAAACGAGCTACAGTTATACGTAAACATATTCTACACATGCCTTTCTACCCAAAAGATACATAGAATACATCACCAATCTTAAAAAGGCACGTAATAAACACGTAACATACCAACATATTCCATACTAAAATCCAAAGTCAACAAATCTCGCCACCTTTTCACATACTACCGCATTCCACTTCTTCTATCACATTATTCAACCATTCAAGTTTCCAAGTACCACACACATACATTGACTCAACATACAACATTTTCTCCCCTGGTGACCGGTTTGAGATCGTAAGGGCCTTAGTGCGACTTCAGGACGTCTCCCAAGTCTTTGCGGTAGCTCCAAACAACTCTCCCCGGGTTCATTTTATTTAGACGCCCTAAGTTCATTGGATTCATTAGTTTTAGGTGCCAGAATCGTCGCTCTGATACCACTTTGTAACACCCCCTCATACCAAGGTACCTTACCAAGGACCACCCTAGCATTAAAGGCTGTTACCATCTCGGTTGCCCGAGGTTAGTATACCAAAGTTAACAATCCAAAACACATTTATTAAAGTATGAAAGATTACAGTTTACATGTTCTCAAATCCAAACCAAAGTACTGTGATTAAAAATCCAACAACTAAAAATGAAAGCTACATCTCTTGACAGCGGAAGCTAAACTCGTGTGATGACTCCCCCTGACTGCCCCATAGCTAAACAACTGCATCACCTATCACAATCTGCTCACCATCTCCGAATGGATCACCACAGATTTTATAAAACAACAATGGGGTCAGTTACTGTATAATCAAAGTAAGACAAGTACAAAAAGATAACCAGCTGATCAACATCCACCTCCGCCTCCCGTTCTCACACAGTAATCGACTACACACTAAAGTGTGTAGCCCTGCCAGATTACGCATCGCAACACATAATCCTTGCCGCCAGTGGGGGACCGCAGCCAATCCCCACCTAATCCCCGCTCATCAACGAGTGATAATCCTGTCCATTAATGTGCATATCCCCTCCTGTAGCGGGTCCCACAGAGGGTGAAACTAGGGCAAGAAGCCACTCCCGCAAGTGACTCCACTCAGCCGAGGATGCACCTCGCAAACCATCATCATCATCATCACAACACTAACACCAACCCCAATACTCCAACAATAAGATTAATAGATAATCACTATAACAATTACAACGATCACAATACCACATCAATCTTAATTCGATTAGACAGTAAAACTGAGTAGGAAAACCCTACCTTAGCACAACTGCAAGAGACATGAGCAAGCGATCTAGAACGGCTCCTCTACGAAGTCCTCGCCTAACAACAATCACATAAACAACAATCACCATATGCAATAACCCCATTTTCCCCAAATCACAATTAAAGCCAAACCCTAGAAATTAATCAATGCATTATAGAAAACAAGAACTTACCGACGATAGAACAAAGGATGAATGCACTTGTTAATGATCACACACACACACTAGGGAGAGATTTGGAGAGGATTAGAGCGTCGTTGAGTGATTAGGTTTTGTAAAAGTGTAATTAGGAACTGATAACCGTGTTTATATAACTCTAATCGTTTCTAAATCAAACCGCGGAAATAACACTCGTCAGACCGGACACTCGGTCGAGTATAGAGTATACTCGGTCGAGTATTCAACATACTCCGCCGAGTGTTCCTAGGCAGTAGCCAAACCATATTACACGACACCCCTTACTCGACCGAGTAGGCTATACTCGGCCGAGTACTAGCTTAGGAAAACCGTAGTATTACAATAATCATGCTTACATGTGTGTAAATGAACTAACAGTTCAATGTCCCAAATTGAATAGGAAGCATTGGGTGCTACTGGCAATCCAAGTGAAACAAAAACAGTGTACTGGATTGACTCTCGCGAAGGCAAACCCTCTGACAGTTGTGTAAGGATGATAACTGAGTAAGTATACAACCTTCAATAATGTCATTTGTTATTGTATGACTTGAGCCATAGTTATGCAAATAATAATGGAATGCGTGTATATTTATGAATTAGTGCTTTTGAAGCAAAAAAAAAAAGATTATGTCCACTTGGGAAATATGAAAGCAACATTGTTCCCAATTTTATCACGCCATTAGTAAGTATATTCTTAATAATTACTCGTATCATTTAATTTATGTTTATGCGAGAGGTTGATTATCTCATTCAGCTGATTTGTGTGTGATTTATATAATAGTCTCCTAAAGCACCAGACGACGAACAATGCGCCTTTTACGTTTGTCAATCCATGTGAGAGGGTATCAACGGAAAAATTTCTACCATTCCAATACGGGTTAGTGTGATTTAAAAACTATTTCAGACGTAAATTGAGTTCAATTATGTATACTTTTATGTATTATATCTATTTTGAGTATGTATATTTTGAATTGTAGTTTCCACTAATACTCAACAAAGCCCCAGATTATTCGCCAGAGGACATCACCCAATTGAGAAATATGTGGGCCAGTTATGTTGTTTCATTAGCGGAGTCTCAATAGTTTGCTCATGCTTTATGTACGTGTGTGTATATATAGAGCCATTGTGTATTGGCTTCTTTTGTTTTTCTGAGGATGTTGTGTTTTGGCTTTTGATCATCCTGTTTGTACTGTTTTTAAACTGGGTTTAATTGATCATGGGGTGTAATATTTTGATGCAGGATTGAATTTTTACAAAGGCACAGCTTTGGAATGCTATTTTTTCAAGAAATTTGAAAAAAAATAGCATTTCAAAGAATTGCTACAAATTCTTTGAAAAATAGCATTTCAAGAAATTTGCTAGAACAAGCTAAAATCATTTTTTTTAAAAAAAATAATTAAAAACGATAGCGGTTAAAAACAACCTGTTGCAAACAATTATTTGACAACGGTTTTATTTAGATAAATAACCATTGACATCTTTTCCCTCCCATTCAAACCGCCAAAAATATAAGATAACGAACGATAACTGTTGTCGAGTTCAAAACTTTTACAACGGTTTATTTAAGCAGAACCGTTGTCAAAGTTTCATCAATAAAAATAGATAACGGTTACATACCGTTGTGAACAGATAAATATAACAACGGTTTTACATGCAATAAAGCCGTTGTTAAATTTTGACATTCAATTAAATAAGATAACGAAATGAACTTTTATCATATATAATATTTAACAACGGTTTTGGAACGATAAGACGTTATCAATAGTAAACTACGACAACGGATTTGAAACCGTTATTATGATTTAATAACGGTTTCTTAAAAGATTTTATAACGGTTCTTGATGTTATATAACGGTCGCGTGTTATTTGTACAACCATGGTGTATATTTAACAACCGTCGTTGCTATAGCGGTCCCGTGTTTCTATTTAAAAACGGTAATTGCATTATTTGACCGTTATTGGAGGTCTTATTTGGCGTAGTGACATCATGAAATACACAACTTCTACTCCAACCACAAGAAATTCATCATCAAACGTATTTTTACAGAGATCGAGAAACGGGACATAATTGCCTATATAAAGACTACTTTGATGATGATCCTATATATGGAGCAAGATTTTTTAGGCGTAGATATCGAACGCGTCGAGATCTCTTTCTTCGTTTAGTTCAAGTTGCAGAGGAATATGACAAGTTCTTTCGACTTGGACCAGATGCCGCTGGAGCAGCTGTTATATCGTCCTTGCAAAAATGCAATGCAGCAATATTCATGTTAGGGTACAGTGAATCCGCTGATAAAGATGATCATTATCTCAGAATTAGTTCAAGGACATCAAGAACAGCAATGACATTATTTTGTGAAGCTGTGATAGCAAAATTTGGTGAAGAGTACTTGAGAAAGCCCACTGAATCAGACTTACGAAGACTACTTTAGATTGGCGAGCATCGTGGGTTTCCAGGCATGATGGGTAATACTGATTGCAGGCATTAGGAGTGGAAGAATTGTCCAGTAGCTTGGAGAGGGATGCATCAAGGACGATATGGAAAGGGAATAGTCGTCCTAGAAGCTAATCCCTCACAAGACCTACGGATTTGGGGCACGTGTTCTTTGGAACTCCAGGTTCGTACTGTCATGACCTCAATGTGCTTCATTGATCTCCACTATTTGATGAAATTTTAAATGGTCGTGCACCACCTGTTTCTTTTGTGGTGAATGACAATCATTACGATAATGGTTATTATCTCACTGATGGCATATATCCGCAATGGTCCTCTTTCATCCGGTCAATTACTCTATCTCAAACACCCAAGCACCGGTTGTTTGCTCAACGTCAGGAGGCGGTGCGAAAGGACGTTGAGCGTACATTTGGGGTGTTACAAGCTCGATTCGCAATATTAAGAAACCCCTCTCTTGCATGGGATCTCGATATTCTCAATAAAATTATAACGGCTTGCATCATAATGCATAATATGATAGTGGAAAACGAGAGGGATACATATGTCGCTTACAATGATACAAGAGAATTCTATGAATTCCTACCAGAGTTTGGCACTAGTAGCAATTCTACACTACTTGCAGGCCATGTTCATTATTCCACTGATCGTGTTGTAAATATTAGCAAATATTTGAGTAATCGAGCCATGTTGCGCGACAAAAGGAAGCATGAAGCTCTCAAAGGAGACTTGACTGAACACATATGACAAAAATATGGCCAAAGACGAGATTAATATTTATTATTTAATATAGCTTTTTTTATATATTTTATGCAATTTTTTTTTTTTGTATCATTTCAATGTTTGTATTATATAATCAATTTATTATGATGTCAATTGTTATCCAATATTTATTGTGTTTTAAATAATTATTTATATAAATATGATTTTAAATTTAATTAAAGTAATAAGATTAAATTTTTTAATTTAACAAACACATTTTTAAAATTAGTAAAGTAATAAATTATAAATTGGTGGAGTATAAGTAAAAGTGGAAGATTGGAAATAAGAACAATTTTATTTGTTCACCACAGTGGAAGAGGTGATTGTTCTTACCTAAATAAAAACAAGATGATGTGGAGGAGTAAGAAAGGATGAGAGATAATAGGTAAGAACATAATTTTGTGAACTACTCCGTACAGTTCATGCTCTTAATAACCACAAGTTAGTTCAAACAACTATTTTTAAGGAAGTTAAAATAAGGGTTTTTTGTCAAACACAACCTTTAAAAAACTTTTTTTTCCAAACACCACCTTTAAAAAAAAGTTTGTAAAACACAACCTTTAATAATTTTTTTTTTGTTAAACACGACATTTTGGCTAGAGTTTGAACACTTGCAACGGGGTGACTTTCAGTCGATATTTGAGATAGAAAACGAGGTCGGTTTGAGGTGTTCTTAGACTCGTTGGAAAGGTGGGAGTACATGCTTTCCAATGGTTACTAATACGGTGGTGATAGGTGGCTTTATGTGGGGTCTATTGGTGTGTAAAGTAAGGTTGGTCAAAGAGTGAATTGGAGAGAAACAAATCAGAAAAACACCAATTCACTCCTTGATCAGCCTTACTCTACACACTAATAAACCCCGCATAAGGCCACCTATCACCGTCATATTGATAATGCCCGGAAAGCTTGTACTCCCACCTTTCCAACGAGTCTAAAAATACCTCAACCGACCTCGCTTTCTATCTCAAATATCGACTGAAAGTCACCCCGTTGCAAGTGTTCAAACTCTAGCCAAAATGTCGTGTTTAACAAAAAAAGATTTATTAAAGGTTGTGTTTTACAAACTTTTTTTTTAAAGGTGGTGTTTGGAAAAAAAAGTTTTTTAAAGGTTGTGTTTGACAAAAAATCCTTAAAATAACTTATTTTGAAGTCAAAAGGTCATATTTGAGAGTTAGAAGTAGAAGCACGCTTTTAGTTCTACTTTTGAGAATTTTAAACATAAATGACAAAATTGTATATTGTAAATAGGTCAGTAAATTAAAATAATTATTTTTTCATTCATATTTTTTTCATTCTCTACAAATCGAGACCCATCTTGATATATACTTTTGAACATTAATTTTTCATTTTTCATTTGCTTGCGTAAAAATGTTTTTTTTTTTTTGAATTTTTATTTTTGAAAAATGGTAGGCCAAACACCTACAACTTTATCAAGAAACAACTTACTAAAAAAACTCTTTTTAAAAAAATAGAAATAGTTTTTCAGTAGTAAAGCCAAACAGGCTCTAAATGTTTCTGATTTCTGAGCCGGTTTAATACTTTAGCGAAAATAAAATCTAAAAACAAAAATTCAAATACAGGGCTTATAAATAATAAACGAATAATTGTCATTGTACCCTTGAAGTTTTCAACCCCCCAATGCCCTACTTTTATCAAGAATTTCTTTAACTGCTCATATCTCTTAATCACGATTTCATAAAACCGCGATTGTTTTTCTAAAATTGTCGATCTCGGGAAAAAAAATTATTTTCAAAAAAAAAAACTTCAATTTCTGCATCTGGGATTGAAAATAAAAGTCGGTCAAAGTTTCTTGAACGAAAAAACTTTGACAAGTCGTAACTTCGTTCTATGATATCAGAAAAAACACGTTTTTTTTTCAAATTGAAAATCTCGTAAAAACGGCAAACTTAGGAAAAAAATTCGCGGCTTTTCGATCTCGTAACTAAGAGATATGACCAGTCAAATCTTTTTTTTTTTTTTTACAAAAGTAGAAGTATTTACAGAACAAAATGCAAATTTCGGAGATACCCTGAAAATTATCCATATTGGGTTGTGCTTTTTCACATACGAATTTTACTCTTTCAAATACGCATTTTACCAGTTTACCCTTGTCATTTTTTTCCTCCCTCACCCAACATTTATTTTCTTTCACATCCCTCAGACTACCACTTCGTCTGACCTAACTCTTGTCAAGCTGTGTTCCGGCCTACCATGCTTCGGCCATTAGTCTTAAATTGTAATCAATGATGCATCATGGAATTGAAAAGTTGTCTGTTAATTGCTCCATCAGTTTACAATTTCCTAGAATTTCGTTTTCGATGGGTTAATGTTTGTTACTTTCATCATTTCATGTCATTAAGTTTGTTGAATGGCATTATCTTTTTAAAGGCAATACTCAATAGGCAATATCAGACGTCCATTATTATGACGTTGGAATTATATTGATCCTCCATTTTGGTAGACATACATGCGCAGTTGCGCACCTCCGTCTCCAATGTCAATTCGTTCCAAAACTTCCACCAAGTATAAACCCTAATTGATAACAATTGATAAAAAATAAACATATTAATTTTACTAATAAAACCTAATAATTTCAACAAAACAAATTAATAATTACTAAACAACTAAATTACTTCACTAGTTTGAAAATTATGATCCATTGTTCAAATATTTAGAATAACTAGGTTTGATTTTAGGGGAAAACTACACACATAAGAATTAATTATTTTAGTTTAGGAAAAAAAGTATGATATGAAAGTTAGTGAAAAAGTGTATTTGAAGGAGTAAATTTCGTATGTGAAAAATTAATTCCGTAAATAAATATAACTAATAATAAGATTTAAAATAAATTTGGTACTAGCCATCATTTTTTTTGTGTGCTAAAGAGGGGCAAAACCTCGATACAAAAAAGACGAAATACGAACTAAACGGGGAGTAGCTACTCCAAGGCCTCGTTTGGTTGCCCGTTGAAATACAACTCCACCGGAATATCGAATTCATGGGAATTAAACTCCCACATGAAATTCATGTGAATTAGCAAAATTCGTTTGGTTGTCAGTGTAGGAATTCAATTACACCGGATTTTGCAATTATCTAGGGGAACCTAGGTAATCCAACTCCTCCATAGTGGAGGAGTTGGAAACTTCTTGGAAAATGGAATGCCTACATTATGGCAAAAAAAAGGCAACCAAACAAGTCTCAATTTTGTAATTCATAAGATTTTCCAACTCCCATGATTTACAAGGGGCAACCAAACGAGGCACAAGTACGTCTTCACGGAGGATCGTGCGAATCCCATCACGAGGATGATCAAAGAAAGTGATAGTAGTGTCGGAATTAACCCCTTCATTAGCAAGCCAATCCGCCGCTCTGTTAGCCTCCCGAAAAACATGGTCGACTTGAACTGTCCACTCGTCTAGCTTGATAAGATCAATACAACGTTGCACTAGAGGTCGTAAGCTATTACTTAAAAGTTGCTCATGACGGACGAAGCTCACACATGAGGAATTATCCATATGAACCAACAACCTTTGGACTCCACTAGCTCTAGCTTGCTCTAATCCGATCACAAGAGCCCGCATCTCCGCTCTCATAGGATTACAAATGCCACAAGATAAATTAAAAGCACTTACAAAGTTGTCAGCTTCGTCTCTAAGAATACCTCACTACTACAAATACAGGCAACTACAACGGCCCTTTAACAACGCTTATTCACGAAAATCATCAAAACACGTTGTAGAATTGATGCCGCGAATTTTACCAAACTTAATTACAACGGTTCTGTGTTGTTAACCGTTGTTATTGGTTTTAACAATGGGTCATACTTGAAAAACCGTTGTTAATATAAAAACTAATAACAACGGTTGAATCTGTAATACATTTTAACCGTTGTTAATAATTTGGCGCAAAATTAGTGAAAAGTAATCACAACGGTTATATTAGAACCCGTTTTTAATACTTTTTAACAACGGTTGTAGACTCAATAACCGTTGTTATTAATGTTATGAAAATCTTAAGAACAACATATTGCTTTATTCTGCTATACGCTACAAAACACAAACACAAGCTAATACTGCTACTATATCATCCTCCATTCCTCTCTGATCGTCTCTCTGTCTTCATCTCCGTCACTGTTGTCACCGTCTTCTCTCCCTCATCGTGTTTATCAATCAGGTATATATATGTTTGTTAGCTTAATTGCTTTCCTGAATTTCGTTTATTTGTTTGCCTATTATTGTATTTTCTGAATTAGTTGCCTATTATTACGAATGTAGAATAATGACTCGAACTTGGATGATTGATGCAAATATGAGTGACCGCAACTATAAGGATTGTTTAACTGAATTTTATGAATTCGTTTCGAACAATTTGAAAGGTTCTTCTAGTATTGCATGTCCTTGTGAAAGATGTGGTAATATTAGCTATATGGCTTTTCCGGACGTTAAAATACACCTAGAAAAGTGGAGATTTAGTCGATCCTATACACGTTGTATTTTTCATGGGGAATCATTAGAGGAAGAGAATAACTCTGAAGAAGATGATGTTGAGGTACACGAAAGGCTAACTGATGATCCTGAGTTTGCCGAGTTTTTTGAGTTGGAAGAGTTGGAAGTAGAGAAGTTGAATGTTGGGTCTATAGATAATGAAGAGAATGATGATGAGTCGATTGCTTTTGAAGATGTAGGTGATGACACTAGTAATGGGATGACCTTAACAACATGTATGAGAACTTGTGTGAGTCTGAAGCACCTCTGTATCCTGGTTGTAAGTTCACAAAAATGTCGGCTGTGGTGAAGTTGTATAATATCAAGGGGGCAAATGGGGTGAGTGACACGTGTTTCATTTGTTTTTTAGCCTTGATAAAGGAGTTGATTCCTGATGGTAATGTTCTACCTGTTAAGACATATGAGGCGAAAAAACTAATAAGAGGAGTGGGTATGAAATATGAGAAAATACATGCATGTCCAAATGATTGCATATTGTATCGGAAATTATATCAAAACATAACCAATTGCCCTAAATGTTTGGAGTGGCGTTATAAGGATAAGGAAGGGATCCCGGCTAAGGTGTTGTGGTATTTTCCATTGATACCAAGAGTCATAAGGATTTATGCGAATCCCGATGATTCAAAAATGTTAACTTGGCATGAAACAGGAAGAATAAATGATGGAAATCTAAGACACCCGGCAGATGGTATGCAATTGAAATCGTTCGACGCTAAGTATCCCGAGTTCGGCAATGAACCTAGAAACTTACGTCTAGCGCTGTCCACTGATGGAATGAACCCACACGGAAACATGAGTAGCCAACATAGTACTTGTCCAGTAGTGTTGGCTATTTATAACTTACCTCCATATGTGTGCATGAAAAGAAAGTATTTGATGTTGTCGTTGTTAATTTCCGGCCCTAAACAACCTGGAAATGATATAGATGTATATTTGGAACCTCTTCTAGATGATTTGCGATTGTTGTGGGATAGTGGGATAGAAGTATTTGATGCATATAAGAACGAAACTTTCAATTTGAGAGCGATGTTATTGTGTACAATATCTGACTATCCGGCTTATGGCGACCTTTCTGGGCACACAGTTCATGGGAAAGAGGCTTGTCCATTGTGTGGGGAGGATATCGAGTCTGAATACTTGAAGTCTTCTCGTAAGTATGTGTATATGGGAAATAGGAGGTTCTTGTATCATGACCATTGTTATCGCAAGATGCAGAAAGCATTCAATGAAAGACAAGAACTTCGTCAACCTCCTAGAATTTTGAGTGGGCATGAAGTTTATCAGAAGGTAAAGCATATTGAGATAGATTATGGGAAGAAGAGCGGCTCTAAATTGTCTACTCGTGGGTATAAGAAAAGATCCATATTTTTTGATAAACTTCCATATTGGCCTGACCTGGAGGTCAGGCATTGCCTCGATTTTATGCACATTGAGAAAAATGTCTGTGATAATATTATCAATACCCTTCTGAATGTTCCTGGTAAAACAAAGGATAACGCCGCAGCTAGGGAAGATATGAAAATGATGGGTATTAGGCTAGAGTTGGCACCACAGAAGAGAGGTAATCGTACATTTTTACCGCCTGACTTATACCCTTTCACGGAATGAGAAAAAAGAGTTATGTGCATGCTTGAATGGAATTAAAGTGCCACATGGTTATTCGTCGAACATCAAAAGCCTAGTGTCGATGCAAGACCTAAAACTCACCGGGTTAAAGTCACATGATTGTCACACTTTGATGCAACAATTACTACCTGTGGCTATTCGTTCCATTTTACCTGAAAAGGTAAGATATGCTATAACTAGATTCTGTCTCTTCTTCCAGTCCATATGCGAGAAAGTCATCGATCCCGATGACGCGGATTCATTGTAGGACCTCGTTGTAACCTCTCTTTGTCAGTTGAAAATGTATTTTCCACCCTCTTTATTCACTATCATGATTCATCTGACCATTCACTTGGTTAGGGAGATTTTGTACCTTGGGCCCGTGTACTTGAGATACCAGTATCCTTTCGAAAGATTGATGAAAGTCTACAAGGACTATACATCTAATCGGTATCGTCCGGAAGGTTGTATTGCTGAACGCGCTATTTTAGACGAAGCTCTTTCATATTGTAACGCTCATCTCTCCCCTGAGGAGTTGATTGGCGTTCCTAAGAATCGTCATAGTGACTGGATGACTGGAAAAGGTATTAGGGGCCGGGTTGAAAAAATTGTGACACGTGAAATGTTGCATTTAGCACACACGTATGTGTTAAACAACGAAGATGAGGTGCAACCTTATATTCAACAACACAAAGATGAGCTCAAATACGATCACCCAAACAAGACCGAGAACTGGATTGCGAACGAGCATACGAAGACGTTTGCAGAGTGGTTTAGGAATATTGTCTTAGAGTGTACGAATCAAACTGGTGATGACATCTCTCCTAGGTTACTACGTCTTGGTTTAGGTCCAAATGCCAGGGTCACCTTTTACAGCAGTTTTGCCATTAATGGATATACTTTTTACACCCACGAGCAAGATGAGTTGAGCACAATGCAAAATAGTGGTGTGAGTTCTGAATTTGAGGCAATGCACTTTGCTACTTCAAAAGATAAAAAGCCTATTTAGGGAAAATGCCTTTATTATGGTGTTATTCAAGAAATATTGGTACTAGATTACATTGATTTCACAATGCCTTTGTTTCGATATAACTGGGTTGATAACAACCTCCATTGTGTCCGAAAGGATAAGATGGGATTTACGTTGGTCAATCTGGGTAAGGTTGGCAATAATAAGGATGATCCTTTCATAATGGCATCCCAAGCTAAACAAGTGTTCTATGTCACCGATCCTATGGATAAGAAGTGGTCTGTTGTACTGTCTATAAGGAGTAGAAGGAGTAGTCCATCTGATAATGGTGATGATGATCAGGATGTCGTTTTTGAGGGAATGGATCACTCTACCACTGTATCTTATTTCGACGATGTTGACACTGATCATGAGGACACTGAAAGCATCTATATGCGTGATGACCATGGTGAAGGTATTTGGGTTAACGAAGAAACTATGACATCCAAGAAACGTCCCGATCCCGAGATGGTTCATCAGGACAAAGTGATATGGACGACCAACATTTTGAGTCATTTTCGGACCAATAATTTGATGGTTTAATTTATTGGTAAATCAATAATGGTCATTGTTAAATAAAAATTCCCAAATTTGCATGGCATGGTAAATCCGTAGCTTGGATATGCGGTATGCATGCATCTTTGGTGTTGTCTTATTTTCTTGATCTTATTATTAGATGTGGATGTTGGTGTTGAAATTGCTTTGAATAATGTTGCAAAGATATGGTGCTTCTACATTAAAGTATGTATTGTTCTGAGTTTGGACTGTAATGGAATTACTGAGTAATTTAAAAAAAAAGGTTCAACAATAACAACGGTTATATTTAAATTACCCGTTGTTAATACTTTCAACAACGGTTATAGTTACATTACCCGTTGTTATTACAATCAACAACGGTTATAGTTACAATACCCGTTGTTATTACTTTCAACAACGGTTGTAGTACCCCTACGCGTTGTCATTGATTTTTTTGACATATTTCATTTTGGCGCAAATTTGGTGAAAATATATTACAACGGGTATATTTTAACCGTTGTAATAAAGTTTTGACAACGGTTGACTTTTATTGACCCGTTGTTATTAACATATAACAACGGTTTTGCTTTGAGCACCCGTTGTCAATAGTTTGTCTTAATAAAAAACTAATTTACAAACACATACAGCATGCCACACAAACACACACAACACCAGTTCAACCGTTGGTATCCTGAGTTTATTCTTCTATTTTCCTCGCTTTCTACATTCTCGTTGCCGGCCGTCGCCCAGTTTCCGTTGCCTTCCCTTATCATCCTGCCCATTCTCTTTATCATCATCATCATCAGGTATGTTCACTTTAATTTTGTGTTTCGTCATTAGGGTTTTAAGACGATCATCTTTTTTCTTTTTCATGCATCTGTTTGTTTTTCGTCTTCTTTGTTATCTTTATCATCCCGCATCATCTACTTCACTCCTCTTATTAGGGTTTAGGATTTTAGAAGCTCAATCTGTTGTTTTAAATTTTCATTCCTATTAGGGTTTAGGGTTTTAGATAATACTCTGCATTTACGTTGTTAAGTTGTTCATTTCCTATATCATTCATATTTGGGTTTTAGGATTATCATGGGTGAAAAACGGAAAAGAAGTCAAAAGAATAATAAGCCTGGGGATAATAAGCCTGGTGAGAGGGGTGCTACGAAGTGCCAGAAAGCCCTTGCAGCTATAGCCGCTAAAGACCCGATGGAAATAACATGGAGCTCGAAGGGTTTCCCTACTGGTCCAAATGCGGGTTATTTATCCAGTTGGATTTGATGTTGCACAAGACAGTTTGTGCCTATCCATTTAGATGACAATAGAAATTTGAATCCAAAATTGGCGGAGTTATACTTGGCTCGTGTAAATGAAGCCTTTATTATACCCGGTGAATGCCATGATAAGTATTTAATGCATAAGGCAGCGGATGTCCGAACGCAGTGGAAGTGTGACGTTGCTAGGGATTGGTTGTATGTGGACAAGGCAACGGGGGAGATGCGTAAGAACCCACCGGGAGACAGTAAGTGTCCCACCATCAGTCAGGAACAATGGGATCTTTTCAAAGAGATGAGAACTACTGAGAAGTTTCAGGTTAAATATCCTCGCCTTTTAACGATTTACCTATCATTTTTTTTAATTAATGAGTCCTTTATATAATCTTTTTATTATCTCATCTACTTGCGCTTTTATATAATTATTTGAAGGCCGTTAGCAGAACAAATCGTGCTAACATTTCATGCAAGAAGGGGAAATGGTATGGTTCTCGAGGCGGTTACAAAAAGATAGAAGAGAACCTCGTAAGTAGCATGCATTATTCCCCGGCCTGTGAGACTTTATTTTTTTAATCACACTTGGACTTGCATTGATACACATTTACATGTATAAATGTTACCATGTTAATGTGTAGGTGGCAAAGGGAGTGACCAACTTGGATCGGCATGTAACTTATAAAGAAGGGCACACGCCTAAAGGATCCCGGTCGCGTGACAAATATGATGAGGAAGTGTTGGCCAACATAGTAAGCATTATTTTATTAAGACGAGTTCATTACTAACTTTATTATTTTAGTAACAAATATAATTTGAAGTTTATTTAATATATTATAGGACAACGTATTGAAGGAAGTAGAAGAAGGGAAATTCACTCCCAATGGTCGTAATGACGTTCTTGCTAGAGCGATTGGCCGACCCGAACATCCAGGTCGATTGAGGGGCGTCCCGTTACAGGTTGGAGTAACGAAATATTATGGGACAACCGCCCGATAAAGAAAAAAAGGAAGACTAAGTCCGAGAAGGCCGACATGGTACCATTTATTCTATTATTTTCATTTAAGTTCAATTCACATATTATTGTTGGGATAAAAATTCTTTGAAACATTACATTCTTGGCATGCACTTCGATTAATGGCATCCGTACTACTAAAGTTGAATGCTGGAGGCAAGCTTTCCGAAGAAGAAGTGAAGATGATGGAGGATGTCATTTATAAAGGGGGTAATAAGGTACAACAGATTGGTCAAGAGGCCGCTACTACCTTGGCAATACATGAGAAGGAAGTATCGGTCAATGAGATTCAGAAAGATCAGGTACCTAATGCTTCTGAAGTTGTAACAAATAAAGCCGATCAGGTACCTAATACTTCCTTATTTTTCTTTTCTTTTTTTTGGGTAAGATCAGGGGGTGTGTTCCCTACCAACTCTAATGCTATAACTTCTGACATCGTGCCATTGGTTAATTTTATTAGGTAAATAATGGGTCTGAAAAGGAGATGCAACTTGAGTAGACGGCTGATGGAAAACAGCATACATCCCCTTCAAGTCAGTTCACTGTTTTCAGTAAGGTATGCATGAAGTGTTTAATTAGTTAAATTTATATGAATTCTATTAAATTTTGGGATATAATAATGTATATGTATATTCTTCAGGCCGTAAACAAGAGGCCAGTTATTCTTGCTGACCCTAAATTCGAAAATCCATATGTGCGTGTTGGCCGGGGTCTCGTAGAAATGCACACCAAATCAGCAGCGGAAACTATAGTTCATGGCGAAAAACTTTTGCCGAATCATAGAAAAGTAGAGATAACTACAGTCTTTCCAGGCCATGAAAACTTTCAACTGCCTGTCCCAGTTCGTGACGACATTTCCATTCTGGGAGATGCGGTTGGAAGTTTCATCCAATGGCCTGAAACTCACATCTACTTGGCTCGGTCGTCTCCGCCTCAGCAGCCGAAAGCAGTTGGGGTTAGAAGAAATACCTTTATATATATGTTACATTTTTAATTGTTGAATGTTTTTATATGTTAAATTTATATGTTTTTTTTTTTGTAGGGAACAAAAAAGCCGGCTTTGGCGGATAAGCCTAAGTCCACAGACATGCCAACTACCTCGTCGAGACAATAACTTGATGAGGTATTTAATTAACTTCTCCATTTTTATGAAAATCTCCCTTTAATTTTTTTTGTTTCTGTATTTCTAAAAAGCATGGAAATTTTTTGTATGTAGGGAACAGAAAAGCCGGCTAAGGCGGATAAGCCTAAGTCCCCGGACATGCCAACTACCTCGTCCAGACAACAACTTGATGAGGTATTTAATTAACTTCTCCATTTTTTTAAAAACCTCGCTCCCTTTATTTATATTTTGTCTGTATTTCTAAAAAGCATGCTAATTTTGTGTAGGGGACAAAAAAGACTGATAAGCCTAAGTCCCCAGTCATACCTGCTACTACTACCTCATCATTGAAAGAGCAGGTTGGTGAGGTATTTAGTTAAGTACGCTTTTATTTTTATTACTCCAACTAGGATATGTTACCTTTGGATTTTTTATTATTTTAATTATCTACATGTGTAGGCTGGTGGTAGTAGCACAAAATCAAAGAATCATTATTTCCCCGACCTGAAAGAAGTTAGGAGTTTAAACTCCACAAAATATTCTGGGAAGGATTAGATGCAAAAAGTAAGAACGGTGACGATGAGGAAACTGCATGAGGAGGCTGGCCGTCGCATAGCCAACGAGCAATTGATAATTATTCCGCTCGAGGAGGATATTCTAGGGGTTGAGCGCGAAGCACTTATGTCATGGGATATGCTAGCCATTTGGGCTGGCCTAGACCAGTGATGTGACCATTATTTGCGCATATTTAGTCCCCTAATTGAGCCTATTTTGCATACTATTATAACATTCTATGGCCATTTTATCCGTCAAAACCTTCCTCTTTGCTTTTCTATCGCATTTCATATGTTTTGTAGAAAAGGAGATAATAAGGCGGAAATTCCCGTCTTTCGTGCATATTTGGAAGCTTATTGATGATATTAGATGGACTAGTATGAAGAGGAGACAAGAATGATGACCAATGATGTAGGAATAAAGAATATATAGAAGGGTCATAAGGTTTAAAGCAAGGAGGAAAAGCAAGGAAGCCATTCATGAAGAAAATTGCTCGGAACGCAAACCAAGAGTTGCTCCTTTGGCTCTGAAAATATGTTAGATGGAACGGCGTAGAAAAATCAAGCGATCTAGGCTTTTGAATCACTCCAATAGGAGTCCGGATGAGAAAATGACGTCCGTTTTACAATCCGAGCTCAAACAAAGAAGCTGTACAGGAATCCGCGCGTCCCGCGCTGAAGACGCTCGGATTGTCCCAAATCCGCTCGGATTGCTCCAAATCCGCTCGGATTCCTCCCTTGCTACAATCCGAGCGTCTTGCTCCAAATCCGCTCGGATTCCCTTGCTACAATCCGCCCGTCCCGACACCAATCCGCCCGGATTCCAGTCCAGCGCAAATTCGTTCTTCAAGCTTTCAAGAAAGACTCCCTTCCTCCGAAAAATACCGGCTCCTCCTTGCTCAATCTAAAAAGTGTAATTACTATTTTAGCCTTAGTTAACCCTAAATGCATCCACCTAATTTCCACTATAAATACCCCATCTTTGTAATTAATCAGAGAGAAAGTTTTTAGAGTAGAAAATCCTTCTTTAGATTAGATTAGGAGTAGATTAGAATAGATTACTCTTTAATCTTTCCACAAATTACACATTAATCTCTCTTTAATTATTGTTCAAGTTTATTATTCAAGTTTATTATTGGGTAATTGAAGATTATTGGGTTATTATTGGGAGATTGACAACCTTCCATCAATCAATCAAGTTTCTTCTATTATTCTTGCTTTATTGTTTGGATCATCTTAAGTTGGTATAATTCCTTTACTCTTTAATCTTTATTGTTCATTTCTTCATTTCATTATCATGTTTATACTTGTGATGATTGACACCATTAATGACATGTTTCCCATGATAATGAGTGAGTAGTTCTTTAGCTAGGATTAGTGGGTAATTAGGGGAAACCAACATGGGGATTGATTCATGCTTAATCTAATATGTTCACATGATTAAATTGCTTGCTTGTTGTGATGTCAACTTTATGCACATGTTATGTTTGATGAAATGCTAAGCCTATGAATCCTTGCATTTTTACCATCTCTTATCTATTCAACTTGACTCGTAAGATATAAACCAACTCGAGTCTTGTTAGACCATGCATAGAAGTTGATTAGGAGGAAAGTAAGTCGACTTGTAGGTGTTGTACAATCTAATCGATTCGGCTCCGGGACCCAACTCTTCCTAAGAACCGTAAGATATAACCCAACTCGGTTCCTCCACAACATTAATTGCTTGCAACCTTGTAAACATGTTTGTATGATCAACACCATGAATCCTCTATGACCCCATGATATCCTAGCACTTTTAATCATTTGTTTACATCTTTCCTTTTATTGCTTGTTTTACTTTATTGCTTTTATTAGTCTAGAACACAACTACAAACCCAAACAAATCGTGACACTAGCATAAATTGAGATAGATAGACTTAGAACCCAAAGCACACCGTCCCATGGATCGACCTCGACTTACCGCTAACTAGTTGTTTGTTGAGTATTATAAATGTGTTTGATTGGTTGAGTGACGACATCGACCACGTCAAAATGGCGCCGTTGCCGGGGATGGTGCTATGTGATTAAGTTCTTACTTGTTTGTCTGTTTTGATTTTGCTTTAACCTTGAGGAACTTGTTCCTCAAGGATTGTTTTTACCGTTTTCTTGTAGTTTCCTTGTTTGTAGTTATATCTTTGTCCTAGTTATGATGATGACCGAAGGCTTGGCACATGGAGTATGTGGTGAATCTTTTGAGTATGATTACCATGGGTATGGGGAGTTTTTGGAGCAAGTTGAAACAAACCTACCTTACAACTCATACAATGAAAGTCCTAACCACTACCCCAACTTTTCTTACCAAAGCCCCCACATCCAACATCCACAACAACCACCCTCCCAAAACCCACTTTACAATCAATGCCAAATGTCATCCTACAATGAACACCAATACCACCAAATTCCCATGTACCCACAACAAGAGAATGAGCATAATCTTGACATGCAAAGTGTGGTTCTCCAAATGTTAAGGTGCCAACAAAATCTCTTCATGAAAATGCTAGAAGAGAGCCAAGCTAGGGACAATGTTCTCAAAAACATTGTTACTAATGGTGAGAAGTTGGCAAATCAAATTGCCCAAATGGAAGCCACCCAAATGCTAAATGAAGAAGAAGGGGAAAATAATGAGGGTGAAGAAGAATTTGGATGGCATTATGAAGCTACTCTTGTGAATCCCCCACAACCTCCTAAATTCATAAGTATTGAACACCCCATATTCCAACTTGTACCCAACTTTACAAACATTCATGATAGATGTGAATATGAAGATGTAACTTTTGAGGAAGGGGAGTGCTTTATTGATTATGGACCAAGAGTGGATGATGAATTGAAGCATGATGAAGTTGGGGTGGAGAGCAATGATGAATGTGAGTTGAAGGCCAATTATGAGACAAGCACTTTGTCTAAATTGTCTAATGAATCTAGCTCACACACTAGCCTTGCTTCTCCAATTTGGGATAACTATGATGATGATGATGAGGAAGACCTCCCACCACAATTTCCCTCTATAACCCATGTAGAGGAAGTGTGCTCCCTTGGCACTTATGGGAGTGAAGGTAAAACTTGGAAAGAAGAGGTTGATGAATTTGAACTTGCTATCTTTGGAGAATTGAGAGGCCAAGAGGAAAACTATGATGTTGGCATCTTTGATCATAGTTTGGAAGAAATTGAAGCTCTTTTCTTTGGAAATGGTTCAAGTTCTAAGGAGGGTCAAGAAGAAAGTGAAGAAAATGAAAGCATGAATGACCTCAATAGTGAGAAGTTGACTCCTCCACATCTTATCCTTCAACTATCCCCTCATCAAAGAAATGAGAACTCTCCTTCTACAATTGAAGGATTGATGAATCAATGCTCTATCATCATAGAATTTGAAAGAGATGGTAAAGAGTGGAAGCCTCCGGATGAATATGGGCAATACTTCATACATTGTATTGACAAGAATCATGTGCTTGTTAGCTTGAAGCATTGTAAGAAGCCAAGTGCCAAGGGCAAAACAAATGGGAGAGTGTTTGGCAAGTTCTATTCCAAGCAAAGATGGGTAAACTACGTTTTGACATCACCAATCTCCTATTTATGCTTACATGAAGCCCATTCAAAAGCCTTTGACCGGTTATTGAGAGCATTAAGCAACATGGACAACATCAATAACCATGGCAACAAGGAATGAGTTTGGTGGAGTCCTCCCTCAAACCACCATTTGTAAGATACCCTTTCCTTTCACTTTGCATTACATTTCCACTTGCATTTAGTTATTTACATATACATTTAGCTTGCATTTGTATTATATTTCATATTGCATTTACATTAGTTAGTTCATAATATAGTTGCATTGTAATATAATTCATATAGATAATTGCATGTAGACTAGAATTCATGCATTGTCACTAATGGCCAAACCTATTCATTTCTACACTAGAAATAGTGTTTAAATCGGTTTGGGGAGGTTTGATCATAGGTGACCATAATTTACTAGAAATCATGCATCATATAGTATAGTTTAGATTGCATTCATTTGTTATATATGTCATATAGAATTGCATTTAGTTAGAGCATGCATTCATTCATACCATATCATTGCATTTGTACTTTATTTCAAAAAAATCAAAAATCCAAAAACATATATTTCTTTTTCATTCCTACTCCTACATGTACATTGAGGACAATGTCCAAAATAAAGTGGGGGATGGGAGTTTATATTCCAAAAATGCATAAAAATTGAAAAATTTCGAAAAATCACAAAAATATGTCTTTTAATTTCATAAAAACAAAACCCATAAAAATTTGAAAAATTGAAAAATCCAAAAACATGTTCATTTCCTTTGTAGTGTAGTCATGTATATATTGTTGTATATATTTTGTTTGTTTTATCCTTGTTCACATTGATCGACTACGCCACATCCGAGACATGAGGATATTGAAGACCGCATGGTATGATCTTTCCAATCTCCTTTTTCCTCTTTATGTTAACGACTATGTGGCTTTATTTTGATTGATGCGGTACAACAATGTGAATTTAGGACTTGCATTTAGTTTATATGGCATATTAGTTGGTAGAATCATTTGCATTAGGATGTTTATATGCTAGTTGCATCATGGCATGTAGTTTGCATGTTAGAAAAATTTTGCGAAACCGTCTACTTGGGAAGCTTGACAAGTGTATATAGGCCCTAGTAGATGCTTTTTATTCTTAAGACTTTGCTTGTAGAATACTTGTAAAACACCCTAGGATGTGTCATGCTAGTATCCTTTGACCCATGGTTTAAGGCCTAGTCAAGAGTACCTTGTGGTGTGATAACTCCTTGGCTACCGTTTATTCCAAGGTGACCCTTGAAACCATGCATCCATCCATCCATCATCCATGTTCTACCACATTTTTGTCATCAAAGGGAATGGGCACAAAAAGAAATCAATTTGAGTTCAATGAAATGAAAAGTGAAAGAAAGTTTGCAAAAATGTATCAAATGAAAAGAGGAGCAAAAATAGAACTCCTAAGCTTCAAATACAAGGCACCCTCATTACTAATTGGGGTGACTTTGAAAATGTTCAAAAGAAAATGCAAAAAGTTGTCAAGTGTTGAAAATGCCAAAAATCAAAAGAAATGGCAAAGAAAGTGTTCTCAAATGTTATATGCCACAAGAATTTGGGGGGAAAACAAAAAAAAAAACAAAAGCAAACTCCCAAAATGAAACTCAAATTCTATCGATCCCTTTATCCACCGTATCCATTTTTGTGCATGGTAGAGAGGGGACGACCCTTCTTCTTGTCTAGGCAAGAGGGGGAATTCCGCGATCCTCCAGTGTTTCTAACACCATAGGGAGTCTACTCTTGACAAAAGCATTTAACGATTAAGGACAAAGGTACCCTAGCTTGACACATTTTGGAGGTGATTTATTGTTATCCTTCTAGGCTTAGTAGTTTGAACAAATTGCATCTATGAAGGATTGTGTACCCTTGAATTGCTTCCCTTGTAGGTAATTTCCGCCACTTAGATGAGGAAAGTGGCTATTCTTTTGTAGATGCATCCATTACTTGTTTTGTGTGCTTTAATGTTTGGATGTATCGCCATTTTGGCAAGCCCCACCTTGCCTTGCAAGAAGGCATCCTACCTCATGGTTGTCTTGTTGTGAGTTGAAGGGGCGGAGTGAGACCCGCTAATTGTCTCATATCGGCTATATTATTAGGTTAGTTTAAATAAAGGTCTAGTTTTAGTCACCTCTTTACTCGGGACGAGTAAAGGTTCGGTTTGGGGATATTTGATGTGACCATTATTTGCGCACATTTAGTCCCCTAATTGAGCCTATTTTGCATACTATTATAACATTCTATGGCCATTTTATCCGTCAAAACCTTCCTATTTGCTTTTCTATCGCATTTCATATGTTTTGTAGAAAAGGAGATAATAAGGCGGAAATTCCCGTCTTTCGTGCATATTTGGAAGCTTATTGATGATATTAGATAGACTAGTATGAAGAGGAGACAAGAATGATGACCAATGATGTAGGAATAAAGAATATATAGAAGGGTCATAAGGTTTAAAGCAAGGAGGAAAAGCAAGGAAGCCATTCATGAAGAAAATTGCTCGGAACGCAAACCAAGAGTTGCTCCTTTGGCTCTGAAAATATGTTAGATGGAACGGCGTCGAAAAATTAAACGATCTAGGCTTTTGAATCACTCCAATAGGAGTCCGGATGAGAAAATGACGTCCGTTTTACAATCCGAGCTCAAACAAAGAAGTTCTACAGGAATCCGCGCGTCCCGCGCTGAAGACGCTCGGATTGTCCCAAATCCGCTCGGATTGCTCCGAATCCGCTCGGATTCCTCCCTTGCTACAATCCGAGCGTCTTGCTCCAAATCCGCTCGGATTCCCTTGCTACAATCCGCCCGTCCCGACACCAATCCGCCCGGATTCCAGTCCAGCGCAAATTCGTTCTTCAAGCTTTCAAGAAAGACTCCCTTCCTCCGAAAAATACCGGCTCCTCCTTGCTCAATCTAAAAAGTGTAATTACTATTTTAGCCTTAGTTAACCCTAAATGCATCCACCTAATTTCCACTATAAATACCCCATCTTTGTAATTAATCAGAGAGAAAGTTTTTAGAGTAGAAAATCCTTCTTTAGATTAGATTAGGAGTAGATTAGAATAGATTACTCTTTAATCTTTCCACAAATTACACATTAATCTCTCTTTAATTATTGTTCAAGTTTATTATTCAAGTTTATTATTGGGTAATTGAAGATTATTGGGTTATTATTGGGAGATTGACAACCTTCCATCAATCAATCAAGTTTCTTCTATTATTCTTGCTTTATTGTTTGGATCATCTTAAGTTGGTATAATTCCTTTACTCTTTAATCTTTATTGTTCATTTCTTCATTCCATTATCATGTTTATACTTGTTGTGATGATTGACACCATTAATGACATGTTTCCCATGATAATGAGTGAGTAGTTCTTTAGCTAGGATTAGTGGGTAATTAGGGGAAACCAACATGGGGATTGATTCATGCTTAATCTAATATGTTCACATGATTAAATTGCTTGCTTGTTGTGATGTCAACTTTATGCACATGTTATGTTTGATGAAATGCTAAGCCTATGAATCCTTGCATTTTTACCATCTCTTATCTATTCAACTTGACTCGTAAGATATAAACCAACTCGAGTCTTGTTAGACCATGCATAGAAGTTGATTAGGAGGAAAGTAAGTCGACTTGTAGGTGTTGTACAATCTAATCGATTCGCCCTCAGGGACCCAACTCTTCCTAAGAACCGTAAGATATAACCCAACTCGGTTCCTCCACAACATTAATTGCTTGCAACCTTGTAAACATGTTTGTATGATCAACACCATGAATCCCCTATGACCCCATGATATCCTAGCACTTTTAATCATTTGTTTACATCTTTCCTTTTATTGCTTGTTTTACTTTATTGCGTTTATTAGTCTAGAACACAACTACAAACCCAAACAAATCGTGACACTAGCATAAATTGAGATAGATAGACTTAGAACCCAAAGCACACCGTCCCATGGATCGACCTCGACTTACCGCTAACTAGTTGTTTGTTGAGTATTATAAATGTGTTTGATTGGTTGAGTGACGACATCGACCACGTCAACCAGATTGATGTCCAACACCTATTTGTTTGGATGAAGTAAGTTTCTTAATAAATAATTTCATATTCTAATATTCTGACTACTAGATAGTGCTTTAAATACCGGAATTAATACCGTAATAATGTAGGATATTGAAATTGAGAGTGATCCCCGAGAAGAAGATTCCATCTGATCAATACGGATTCCTGTGCCCCTATATTTTATCTTTATTTATTCTGGAATACTCGTTCGAAGATCGGGTAGATTATATTGCTCAGCAATTGGCGACAACCAAGAAGCTGATTTTTGCCCCTTATAACGAAAAAGGGTAATAAACAAATTAATATTACGTTTCCCCCTACAATTGCATTTTCATAAATAATATATGTATTTGTTAATAATGATGATGTCTCTTGATGTAGAACTCATTGGGTGCTAGCAGCCATCATGCCGACAAAGAAGAAAGTTTTTTGGTTGGACTCTGTACATAATCAACCAAGCGAGACTTTTAAGCGCTTGATTAATAAGTAAGTTTATAATACTGATTTATTTATAATAACATTAAGTTTCAATTTTTATTTATAGCAAAAAGCTCATTTTTGCCCCTAAAAAAATGAGTTTCTGCCTCTTTTTTTTTAAAAAAAAAAAGGGCCTTTGAGAAGAGAAGAGCTAACGAGCAGGATCAACCCACGAAAGATTCTGATGATGGCCCTAATTTTATTACGATAACAGGGGTACGTGCTCAAATACAATACATTAAGTGCAAAAATCTGTGTTTAATACTAATACAATACCTAAAGTTCAAGATTCTGATGTGAGCCTTCTCTCGTCTGTTTGTTTTTTATGTAATAATAGGCCCCTCGCCAGCCGGATAGCATACAATGTGGATACTACATTTGTCGGTTCATGTTGGAGATTATTAGGCGAAGATATATCCTTATTCCAGAAAAGGTTAGTAATTTAATAATGTGTTTATTACTTTTTTTAAATTAGAGCTGATGTTGTCTTGCTTGCTGCTATACCATGATGTTGCTATGCAGTATTTGATGTTGTTACAATAATGTCTTGTCTTTGTTTTTTCCGCAGTATGTAATCAACCCGTCACAAGAGATTCAGCAGTACAAAAGTTTAGATATAGACGAGGTAAAGGACATGTTGGGCAAATACGTCTTAGAAAATAGAAATGCATGATACTCAGAGTTTAGATCAGCTTATTAGTAAATTTTTTGTTGAAGTTAGGGAATGATTAGTTCATGTAAATTTAACTCCTTGTAAGTATATATATATATATATATATATATATGATGCTGCTGTTGTGGTTGAATTGAATCTATTGAGTTCGATGAACCCAGTGTGATTTATCTTTGGTCTTTGGTATATGGTGTTCTTTGATATATGCAGATTTTTGAATGGCATGAAACAAATTTAATTTTTAAAAACATTAGGAGTTCGTAATAAAAACGGTTACTAAAAAAACCGTTGTGAATACCTTTCACAACGGTTACTAAAAAAAACCGTTGTGAATACCTTTCACAAATACCGCGCATAATATTCAACAACAGGTTTTAAACGAAGAACCGTTGTTAAAAGTCTTCACAATTTTGGAGGGAAAGTTACAACAACGGTTTTTAAACGAAGAACCGTTGTTACTACAAATTTCAACAACGGGTATGTAGCATATACCCGTTGTTAAAAGTCTTCACAATTTTGGAGGGAAAGTTACAACAACGGTTATACATATCACAACCGTTGTTATATTATTCCCACCAAATTTTTGAAACACTTTCCACAACGGCTTACACGCAACAACAACGGCTTTTAACCGTGGTGAATACTTTCGACAACGGTTAACCGTTGTAAATACCTTTTACAACGGCCGCTTTAACAACGTCCGCTTTTTGTTTTTACAACGGTTTTTACCCGTTGTTATAGCCTGTATCTGTAGTAGTGCCTCCACATCCAGTGGGGCCTGGATTCCCTTTCAAAGCACCATTTGTATTAAGCAGTAGCCATCCGTGAGGAGGCGGGCTCCAACGAATAAACCGCTCCTCGTGGACCGTGCCTGGGATAGGTATAAAAAGAGAAAAAGGATCGAGTGCCTTCCTAGTTGTATCGAATTGATGTCGAAGGAAACGAATAGGGTCAGACGGGTTCTCGTCTAATCTTCCAAATACTACATTGTTGCGCCAACGCCAAATCCACCAACAGGTAATAGCGAATTTTATAGATCAATCATGGGAGGCAAGATAAGTTCCGTTACTAGCATTATTTGAGACTCATCTCGTAAAAGGCATAGAGAAGAAAGATGATGAAACCGCAGGTTCATCGAGCAGACCCCAGATTTCATATGAGAAGGGACAACGACGTAAAAGATGGTCGGTTGTCTCGTCCTCTTTGAGACACCTCGGGCAAGCTGAGTCATCATGTAAGCCTCTCCTAACGCGGTTACAATTATTCATGTGGCGACCATGTGCCGCTAACCAAATAAACATATGAATTCTTTATTGGACGGGTAATTTCCAAATGACATGCCATCGTTTCCTCTTCTGGTGGTGCCTCAGCCGTTTTAATAAGTGTTAAAGCAGACTTAATGGAGAATTTACCGCTAGACGAAGTATTCCAATACAACGAGTCTTCTAAGTATGGTTCCGGAGATAAAGGATATGCTGCAATCTTAAGTAAATCTTCTCGTGATAAATAGTTAGAGAAGCCGTCTTATTTCCAACCCGACCCTTCGTCCCACATATCTGCAACGGTATCACCTAAGATGGCCTCTGGAATTGGTAAAATAACTCTATCCGAAAGGCACCAAGGATCGACCCAAGAATGGTCCCAAAATAGCGTTTTACGGCCATTTCGAACCGCAACAGTGCTTCCTCGATTGATAATTTTTGCTTGAGAAGTGATCCCTGCCCACACATTAGACATATTCGGCTTAGGTTGGAATATAATACTTAGCCCGCAGAACACGAGGCCATAGTGTATGCGGCTCATATAAAACTCGCAAACCAAGCTTGGTTAAGAAAGCTGCATTTGATTGTCTAGAGGAATGGATGCCTAAACCTCCCATGGCTTTTGGTTTCCAGACCGTGCCCCATGATATCAGGTGGACTTTCCTATGTTCCTAGGTGCCTCCCCATAGGAATTGTCTAGTCTTTCTATCAAGAGAATCACAAATAGAGCATGGAATATTTGCGGTTTGCATACTGTAATTGGCTAGAGTGGATAGAGTTGATTGTACTAGTGTGTTTCGACCAGCCAACGATAGATGTTTAGTTTGCCATCCTGCTAAGCATTTGTTGAATTTCTCTTCGAGATGAGCGAAAGTAGCGTTTGTCACGCGGCCATTAATGGTGGGCATGCCCAAGTATGTACCCAAATTGTTAATCACCTCAAACTCGAGGATGCTTTTGATCTCGTCAATATCTGAACTATCGGTATTGGCGGAGAAAAAAATCTTAGATTTCGTGATACTTACTTTTTCACAAGAAGCACGACAAAAGTTCTCGAGTACATATTTAATAACGTGGGCTTGGTCTGCTCTTACAACCGCAAATAATACCACATCGTCAGCAAAGAACAGATTGAAGATTTTGGGACCATTTTTGCAAATAGGAATCGGGACCCAATCCTGACCACGAACTCTAATGTCTATAGCTTGTTGGAGTTTCTCGAGACACATAACGAATAAGTATGATGATAACGGGTCTCCTTGTCTTATCCCTCTAGTAGGCTTGAATCTTTCAGTTGTTTCGCCATTCCACAAGACTTGCATAGTTGGAGTAGTTACGCATTCCATTATTGTGTCCACCATAAATGTAGGAAAATTCATGTCTTTTAAAGTGCTCTCAATAAAGCTCCATTTGAGACGGTCATAAGCTTTCTCCAAGTCGATTTTAATAGCCATATAACATATCTTCCCTTTGTTTCTGCGCATAGTATGTATTGCCTCTTGAAATACGACTATGTTATCCGTGATCTGACGACCCGGGACAAAGCCACTTTGATTTTCAGAAATAAGCCACGGCAGAACTTTTTTAGTTCTATTGGCAATGGTCTTACTTATGATTTTGTAAGCTACATTGCAGAGGCTTATTGGACGGAATTGGGATATATGTTTCGGACTAGTTACCTTTGGTATCAAAATAATATGCGTATCATTCAATCCAGTAGGTAAACCTTTCCCATCGAGAGCTTTCATTATCATTGTATATACATCTTGTCTAATAACTGACCATTGCTTTTGAAAGAATAGTGCTTGAAAGCCATCCGGTAAGGGTGCTTTAAGGAATCCCATATGCATTATCACGTTATCAATCTCTGCTTTACAATAGTATCTAGTTAACCTCTCCCAATGCTCGTTACTATAATCTTGAAATAAATCATACGGAATGTCGGCATCGTTGTCATCAGGTGTATCATCAGTATAAAGTTTATTATAATACTCCATGACAAGGTTCTTAATATCAATGCTATTATTAACCCAATTTCCCTCATCGTTCTTTAAAAAATTTATACGGTTTCTCCAACGACGAACTAGTGTGCTAACCTGAAAATAAGAAGTGTTTCGGTCGCCATCTCAAATGAACTCGACCCGAGATTTTTGGTACCATAAGAGCTATTCACGTTCGAGAATTTCATCTATTTATTTTCTTAATCTCGCCTCGAGCTTAATCATGTGAGTTTGTCTTTGGGACGAAAGGATATGTTGACAGCCTTTAATACGAGCTAATAGTTCCTTTTTTTTCCGGAAGATATTACCAAATACGTCCTCATTCCATCTTTGCAATTTATCAGACAAACTAGAAAATTGAGAAACTAAATTATTACCCGTTACCCAATTCGAGGCAATAAAGTCCGAGAAGTTCTGATGCGTCATCCACGCAGCTTGGAAACGGAACGGTCTTTGGACCGAGTTTAGAGGAGCAAACCCATTAGGAGATATTAGTAAAGGACAATGATCGGATTGAAAAGTGGGAAGATGTCGCACACTAGCGTCACCAAACATTATGCTCCATTCACTGTTACATAAAGCTATGTTAAGATGAGCACTCTTCCTAGTTAATTCAGAATTTCCTCGATCCCATGTATGAGATGGACCGAGAATTCTAACTCTATAAGTTGGCAGTTCTCGATCCAATTGTTGAATAAATCACATCTATGTGCCATGTTTTGATCTCCCCCATGACGCTCTGCTAAAGATCAGGTTTCGTTATAATTTCCAGCTATTATCCATGGCTGATTATTATTTCGGGCAAAACGTTCCAATTCCGACCATAATTCTAGACGATTGGTAGGATTCGGGCTTGCATAAACAGCGAAAAAAACCAGGGTAGTTCACCATTTCGTGCGACCTCAATCGTGATATATTGAGAGTGTTCTCTAACTGGTGTGACGGATACAAACTCGGATCGCCAATAAAGCCAAATACCTCCACTAAAACCATTTGCATCAACCCTTGAATGACCATTATAGCCTATTATTTTCTGTATCTTAAGAGCGTGGTCGCCATTCATGTGAGTTTCAACAAGAGCGATAATAGAGGGCTTGTACGTTTTAACCACTTCCTTGAGAGCGTTAATTTTATTTTTGTTACCGGTCCCTTGTATGTTCCAAACCATACAGGTTATCGGGGACAAAGTTAGATGATACAGCTGGGATTCTGTCCGACATATTGTGGATATAGCCACCTACACGCCAAGCCAATTTGTGGACGTATAGCGGTCTTTTGAAAGCCACGCTCGGTGGCGTAAAGATGCTTTCGACCGGATCGTTTTAGATCGGTCGGTTTCGTCTCGGCAAGGGTCTCGAAATGATGCAAGAGATGTTCGGAGTTGCCACCAAGCATTTGTGGGATGCTTGGAACCCGTTCAAATCCACATTATACCTAGGTCAACTAAGGCAAAAAGCGGTGTTTGACATAGGTACTAAAGATAAGGAATCGTCCCTCTTTAGCATCCTATCTCTAGAATGACTCTCGTATGCCCTGGATAAGGTCGTCCATTATCCAAAGTTTCTGAGTAAGAGGTGAAGGTACATATTGGGAAGCCCTTTAATCGGACACCCAATCCCGCCCGCGGTAGCGGCCTCTACTGATCGATCTTGGTTGGTTAAATGCAAAAGTTGATAAAACGGGTAAATGCATGAATGCGCATCCACGAGTTTAAACCTAACATGTGAGCTTTCTACGTCGGTTGTTTTAATCCAAGTATCAAGTATTTGATGTCGAGTTGGATTTAATGTTGATTTGCATGCAATATGGAAATTAAACATCCATTTACCGAATTAGGTTTATGGTGCATAACGTGATCCATTTGTCTTAGTAAGGCGTTTTGCAAATATAATGTAAAATGGGCAGATTTGTCATCTGATCCATCCTGTATTCGGGTTAACCGAAGTCGGGATCGTCCTAGACAAACGCTGGAAGGGAAACAGACCTTGCATCAGGCAGCCAGTTTAGGCGCGAGCCTATTGGCGATGCAAGTGGGTCTGCTCTAGTTTGAAAATGGAAAAATAAGTGGCATGTTTAGGCGCGGGTCAACAGACGATGGAAGACGTCTTTTGACCATTGAAAAAGTTCGTAAAGTGCATTGAAAAGTGGGTGTTTAAACCCGTCTTGATTTGAAAAAAGACCGTTTAGGCCGCTTTTGTGTTATTGTGAAGAACGAGACTTGAATAATCGTCATTGTTTTGACAATATTCGATGTCTGGTTCGGTTTTGCAAGCTTGACATGAATAGTTTTGAAAATGATTATGAACTAATTGTTTTAAGTTCATTTATTTGTAATTAGTCAACGTTCATCATCGTACTCGGGTTAAAATCCGACATGGTATGTAGAACCAAGGATGATTTTGTGTTAGTGACTAATACCTAGAGGTGGCAATTATTGACACGACCCGAAAACACGACACGAACCCGACACGAAGTTAGCGGGTTAGGGTCAAGACGTTATGACCCATTTAAGTAATTGGGTTGACACGGACACGACACGAAACTTAAATGGGTCGGGTTAGGGTTGAGCTCTTTTGACACGAATAACACGCTTATTTAAAAGTGTCATAATATATTTGGGTTGAATCAATAACTCACGCAAACAACTTAAAAATAAGTATTTTCATTCCTCATTTTTGGGATAATAGGCTTATAATAAAGTTTACTTTATTCTATTAGTTTATTGGGTTAAACGGGTATCTCAACACTTTCAACCCACTATGTTTAGATATAAAGCTACAAACGACAAACATAATACTTTGTGTATATATATATAATATCACAACCAACAATCCTACTCCACATGTTTCTAAAATGCCACGTTATAAAACATTCATCATATGGTTTTCTTTATCCAACCAACATACATACATACACTATATCATCATTCACCTCAACACCTCCTATCTCCCACATGCATACATCCACCAATTCATACCATACATTTCTATATAGATATACAACACACAAGGTAAACACATAGCGGTCCCGACACACACCCCATAGTGACCGGTTCAAAGTTGTAGGGCGAGATCGCGACTTTAGGACGTCTCCCAAGCCTTTGCATTAGCTCCTAACAACTCCTACCCGGGTTCATTTTAGTTTGACTCCCTATGTTCATTAGGTTCATTAGTTACAGGTTTCAAGATCGTCGCTCTGATACCACTTTGTAACACCCCCATACTCCAAGTGCCTTACCAGGACCACTTAAGGCATGGAAGTGCTACCATCTCGGTTACCCGAGCCAATGATACAAATAGACAATAACGAAACGTACTTTAATAATAAAGTTTAAGCGATACAACCATATCCGAAACTGATGAAAAGAAATACAAACGTTCTCAAAACTGTCAAACGACTAAACAAAATAAAAGAATGTTCGACACAGCGGAAGACTTCTAAAACAGCATCGTGATTACTCAACCCAGCTATCCCATGCGCACCAACTCATACCTGCTCAATAACTGCTCACCATCCCCGAATGGATCACCACAGTTTTTAAAACAATTAAACAAGGTCAGTACTGATTACACAAAATAAACACCTGCAACAATACAACAATACAAGCCAATCCAATCCACCAACTCCGTCACATCACCAAACACCTGACTACACACTAACGCTGTAGTCCTGCCAGAATACTCATCGCAACAAGTATTCCATACCGCCAGAGGGGGACCGCAGCCGTTCCCACCTATGCCCCGCTCATCTCATCCAAGCGATAAATCCATGTTCCTTAATGTGCACATCCCTTCTGTGGCGGGTTCCACAGAAGGCGAATCAAGGGCGTGAAGCCACTCCCGCAAGTGACTCCACTCAGCCGAGGACGCACCTCGCAAACCACAGATAGTTATACAACCAACAATACAATCAACAATCACCAAAACCAATACCGATAAGATATACATTAACAACAACAATCAATTATCACCAATGTCATTGATGCGTGTATTTTATATAAGGTTTTTACCTCATTTTTACACGCACTTCTGTACTATTTACGTGGCATCTAGCTACAAATACCCCCAAATAGTCTACTTTGGTTCGTTTTATGTAAATTGCAGGAATAAACCAAGGAGGAGCTAAATCGAGCCTAAACTCGTCCCATTTGCATGCATTTATGGAGAACAAGGAGCCGGAGCTTGGAATCTATCACTTTGAAGACGCATAAGCCGGTTTCGGAAGGTGTCTAGTGCTCAAACGTGCCAAAATAGCTCGATCGACTACTTTTCTAGTCGATCGAATGCTTTATATACTGAAGGTTACTCGATCGAGCAGTCCCAGTATTCAATTAAGTAGGCAATACAAGGAGTTACTCGATCGAGTGGTTTATTTCCACTCGATCGGAGGGTTTGACGCTTAGTTGCTCGATCGAGTGGTTTATTTCCACTCGATCGAGTGGTTTGTCCTGTAATAGAGTTTTTCCGCCTAATTTCGTATGGGCTTTTGTAATTAAGTTTAGGATTAGGTTTAGAGGAGGATTTTCGTATACTACTAAATACAGTAGACTGCGTAACTCTTCCTCATCCTATTCACTACTACTTGATCGACTTCTACTGCTTATTCATCTTTTACCTTTATTCTATACTTTGCTACTCAGATTTGGAACTTGTATTCGGTATTATTATTCCCTTTTAATTCATGTTCTTATTCTTAATTCATTTAATTGCTTCTATTTCCTTTATTCCTCTATTTTACTATTGCTATTTATTCTTATTTCATTTTATTATCATCATGTTCAATTCCTATTATCTATATGTTATTGTTGTTAATTCGATGATGATGCATAGCTAATTTCCCTTGCTAAGACTAGGGGATCCATGATTATGAAGGGATAGTGATTGAATTATTAGGTTAATGCTGGTGTAGTCCTTGTTGTTAATCGCTGCATTTATTTGTATCTGTCTAATTGAGTCGACGCAATTAGGCATTTAAATCATAGTAAACCTTGACCTGGACCGGAAGGTTGGAAGGGGTGAGACTCGTAGCGAACATTAGGGCACCATAGTGAGGGCGGAAGCTAAGCTATTTGTGCTTTAGGCGAATTGAGACCGGAAGGAGATATTCACTGCTCCTCGGACCATACTTGCATTGACCTGAGACCTAGATTACTTGACCGAATGATCATGGTGAACCGTCTGTCTTAGCTGCTTTCTTTATCTGCTTAATCCTTTTTCTCTTTCTCATTCTCATTAGTTTAGAATATTTACTCAATTAAAACCCCCCAATTTGGTTACCGTGACGAACTTAGACAAAGCTGACATTTTCCCATCTCCCTGTGGAGATCGACCCGACTTCCTTAGCTATATTAGTTAGAGCCAGTTGGTTATTTTTTATAGGTATACGACTGCCCTGTCAAATTTTGGCGCCGTTGCCGGGGAGGTGGCGCAATTTTGTTGCTTTATTTGAGTTTGTCTCTCGTCTCAAGGAATTTATTCCTTGAGACTGATCACATTTTTGCGAAGTTTTTGATTAGTTTTGCAGGTTATCTATTCTATAAGAGAACATCGTCACACCTGCTCTGCTTTGTAAACTCTATTTGCCAGGATGCCAAATATAGCCAGCCATTCGGAGCCTAATGTGGATTCGCTTCCAAAAGGTTTCTTATTACCCACTACTGAGTCGGGAACCTTTGGAATCTACCCATCCTACATACAACTGGTCGAGAGAAATCTCTTTAGGGGGGTACCTGAAGAAGATCCGTGCAGGCATATAGTGCTATTTACGGAGTATTGCTCTACCATTCCTTTTGCTGCTGGGGTGACACAGGACAAAGTGAAGGGGGTTCTCTTCCCCTTTTCTTTAGCTGATGATGCCCGGGAATGGTTGAGGGATCTTGATAGGGAGGCAGCCGGTGTCACCGACTGGAGTTCTCTTGCTTTGGTCTTTTACAGGCGATATTTCCCACCGCAGCGCACTAATGCTTTGAGAGCTCAGATCACTTCTTTTGAGCAATTGCCCACTGAAGACTTGGATGGGGCTTGGACTAGGTTCAAGAAGCTTGTTTGTTCTGTGCCTCATCACGGTTTCAAGCGTTGGTTCCTTTGCACCCAATTCTACAACGGGTTATATCGGAACCAAAGAGCTATTCTTGATAGTGTAGCTAAGGGGAGGTTCACGAAAAATGTGGAGGATGATCAAGGGTGGCGTCTTATTGAAGAGATGGCTATCCATGTTGCAGAATATGGAAATCCCCGAGGGAGTGAGCAAGTTAACGAGTTGGCAGCAGCTGCAGTGGAAAGTCCTAGCAAAAGTCTAGGTAATGTGGAGGTTACGGAAGCTATAGGTGAGAGTGTACAGGTTTGTTCAATTACTGAGCATGTGGAGATATGTGGTAGATGTGGCATGGAGGGGCATGACCCTATTACTTGTCTGGCAAGTATAGAGCGCGTCCTTACTTATCAGAAATACAAGCAAGGGGTCCCTTTTTCTCAATTATATGAAGAAATGAAGAATGTCTCTACTCCTTCTACGCCAGCGCCGCAGCCGGTCTCTCCTTCTACGAATGGGGAAATTGCCGAATTTAAGTCCCTAATGTTGAGCTTAACACAACAGTTTGGGGAGAAATGCAATAGGAACGAAACCGTTATAGTGGAGTTGAGAGAACAAGTCGCGCAGTTAACACTCGCGAAAGAACAAGCCAACCACCCACTGACATGCGACACAGTTAATGCTACGAATCTCCAAGGTGGCCTTACTCATGAAGGGCCAAAAGTACCAGAAGACGGAGTTTTGACAGCTGAAAATACCCCGGAAGATGATTTGGATGAGTTTTTGGACGAAATCCTTGCTGCGTGTTGTCCAGACACTCGATTGAGTGAAAATTCTACTCGATCGAGTGAAATAATCCATCCCATCACTCGATCGAGTGATAAATGTGGTCGATCGAGTAGTGCTCAATTTACAGATGCTCGATCGAGTGATATTCTTACTCGATCGAATGAAATAGTTGAGGAAATCACTCGATCGAGTGAAAAAAGTGATCGATCGAGTAAGCCTAAAAAACAAATCACTCGATCGAGTAAAGAAAATGGTCGATTGAGTAAAAGCCAATATGAAACCACTCGATCGAGTGAGGAAAGTACTCGATCGAGTACCAGAAGCAGCGGAGACCCTATTTTGATATCTAATTCCGCTACCGTGTCATCTTCCCCTGCTGTGGAGACGTCACGCACTGATAAAGGTAAAGAGAAAGTCGCGGGTTCACTCATTGCTACCAGAGTACCCTTCCCAAGTCGTCTGAAGGACGCGAAGGTCGAGCGACAGTACGGTAAGTTCGTGGACGTTGTGAAGAACCTCCAGGTAACTGTCCCTTTTACCGAACTTGTTACCCAGGTACCTACTTACGCTAAATTTATGAAAGATATTGTGACGCGTAAGAGAGAGCTAAGTGAATTTGAGACCGTTTCATTTATGGAAGAGTCTAGTAATTTACTTTTAAATAAGGCTCCACCTAAAATGAAAGACCCGGGTAGCTTTTCTATTACCTGTGTTATAGGCAATATGGTAATTGATAAGGCTCTTTGTGATTTAGGAGCCAGCGTAAATGTCATGCCCCTATCTGTCTGCAAGAAATTGAATATGGGTCATCTTAAATTGACTAACATTACCCTACAAATGGCTGATAGATCTGTTAGGAGACCCTTGGGTGTCTTAGAGGACGTGCCTGTGAAAATAGGCAAGTTCTTTATACCAGTAGACTTCATTGTTTTAGACATAGCTGAGGACACCCAGACCCTAATTATATTAGGAAGACCGTTCCTTTGTACAGCTGGGGCCATTATTGATGTTAAACAAGGGCGTTTGACTCTTGCAGTAGGGGATGACGCGATCACTTTTAGCCTGCCTAGCACTTTGGCTCGGCCAATGATAGAGGACACATGTTATTCTGTTGATATTATTGACGAGTCTATTAATGACTTCTGGTCGGTTTCTTTTATGAAGGACCCACTAGAAGCTCTTATGCTTTTGGATGAGTGTGCAGATAACCCAGATGACGATGATGCTGTGATGGATTTGCTTATAGATGATTTAGATGAGTGTGGACTCACCGACGCTGAGGGAGAGCAAGTGGAACAGATGATCAGTACTCTTTGCTCCATTGAGGTAAAGGTGCCTGAGCGTAAGCCTCTTCCCTCTCATCTAAAATATGCTTTCTTAGATGATACTGAGCGATATCCAATCATCGTTAGTGCTAAGCTTGATAATGATCAGCTAACTTCTTTATTAGCTGTACTTAAGAAAAACAGGAAAGCATTGGGTTATTCTTTGGATGATATCAAGGGGATTAGTCCCGATATTTGTATGCACAGGATAGAGCTGGAGGAAGATCACAAACCTTGCAGGCAGGGTCAGCGTCGGCTGAACCAGAAGATGCAAGATGTTGTGATGGCTGAGGTAATGAAGCTGCTCGACACAGGTATTATCTATTCTGTTGGTCATTCTAAATGGGTGAGTCCAGTGCAGGTGGTCCTGAAGAAAGGAGGGACTACTGTGGTTAAGAATGAGAAGAATGAGTTAATACCCACTCGAGTAGTGACTGGTTGGCGGATGTGTATAGATTACAGACAGCTGAATGCCGCCACCAAGAAAGATCACTTTCCCCTTCCTTTTATTGATCAAATGGTAGAAAGGTTAGCTTCTCATAAGTTTTTCTCCTATTTAGACGGGTATTCAGGGTTGTTTCAGATCCCTATTCACCCAGACGATCAAGCTAAGACTACATTTACTTGTCCTCAAGGCGTGTTTGCTTATCGCAGGATGCCTTTTGGTTTATGTAATGCCCCTGCCACCTTCCAAAGGTGTATGATGGGGATATTTTCAGAGTATATTGAGTCTATTATGGAAGTTTTCATGGACGATTTCAGTGTTTATGGAAGTGATTTTTCTAACTGTCTGTCTAACCTTGATAAAGTGTTGCAGCGCTGCATTGAGGTTAATCTCGTGCTTAACTGAGAGAAGTGCCATTTCATGGTCAACGAGGGAGTTGTCTTAGGGCACTTAGTTTCTGACAGGGGAATAGAAGTTGATAAAGCAAAGGTGGAAGTGATTCAGCAATTACCACCTCCTGTTAATGTTAAGGGGGTGAGGAGTTTCCTTGGCCACGCCGGCTTTTATCGCCTGTTTATCAAGGATTTCTCGAAAATTGCTAAACCACTTACACAGTTGCTACTTAAGGATGCCCTTTTTGTGTTTACTGATGAGTGTCTTTCTGCTTTTCACAGGTTAAAGCAGGTTTTAGTCTCTGCGCCGATCATACAGCCTCCCGACTGGGATTTGCCTTTTGAGATAATGTGTGATGCCAGTGACTATGAACTAGGAGCGGTGCTAGGCCAACGGAAAGACAAAGCTTTAAACGCAATCTACTAGAATGAGTTAATACCCACTCGAGTAGTGACTGGTTGGCGGATGTGTATAGATTACAGACAGCTGAATGCCGCCACCAAGAAAGATCACTTTCCCCTTCCTTTTATTGATCAAATGGTAGAAAGGTTAGCTTCTCATAAGTTTTTCTGCTATTTAGACGGGTATTCAGGGTTGTTTCAGATCCCTATTCACCCAGACGATCAAGCTAAGACTACATTTACTTGTCCTCAAGGCGTGTTTGCTTATCGCAGGATGCCTTTTGGTTTATGTAATGCCCCTGCCACCTTCCAAAGGTGTATGATGGGGATATTTTCAGAGTATATTGAGTCTATTATGGAAGTTTTCATGGACGATTTCAGTGTTTATGGAAGTGATTTTTCTAACTGTCTGTCTAACCTTGATAAAGTGTTGCGTAGTTTTGCATTGAGGTTAATCTCGTGCTTAATCGAGAGAAGTGCCATTTCATGGTCAACGAGGGAGTTGTCTTAGGGCACTTAGTTTTCGACGGGGAATAGAAGTTGATAAAGCAAAGGTGGAAGTGATTCAACAATTACCACCTCCTGTTAATGTTAAGGGGGTGAGGAGTTTCCTTGGCCACGCCGGCTTTTATCGCCGGTTTATCAAGGATTTCTCGAAAATTGCTAAACCACTTACACGCTGTTGCTACTTAAGGATGCCCTTTTTGTGTTTTCGATGAGTGTCTTTCTCGCTTTTCACGGGTTAAAGCGGGTTTTAGTCTCTGCGCCGATCATACAGCCTCCCGACTGGGATTTGCCTTTTGAGATAATGTGTGATGCCAGTGACTATGCACTAGGAGCGGTGCTAGGCCAACGGAAAGACAAAGCTTTAAACGCAATCTACTAGAATGAGTTAATACCCACTCGAGTAGTGACTGGTTGGCGGATGTGTATAGATTACGCATACGGTGAATGCCGCCACCAAGAAAGATCACTTTCCCCTTCCTTTTATTGATCAAATGGTAGAAAGGTTAGCTTCTCATAAGTTTTTCTCCTATTTAGACGGGTATTCAGGGTTGTTTCAGATCCCTATTCACCCAGACGATCAAGCTAAGACTACATTTACTTGTCCTCAAGGCGTGTTTGCTTATCGCAGGATGCCTTTTGGTTTATGTAATGCCCCTGCCACCTTCCAAAGGTGTATGATGGGGATATTTTCAGAGTATATTGAGTCTATTATGGAAGTTTTCATGGACGATTACAGTGTTTATGGAAGTGATTTTTCTAACTGTCTGTCTAACCTTGATAAAGTGTTGCGGTATTTGCATTGAGGTTAATCTCGTGCTTAATCGAGAGAAGTGCCATTTCATGGTCAACGAGGGAGTTGTCTTAGGGCACTTAGTTTACGATGAGGGGAATAGAAGTTGATAAAGCAAAGGTGGAAGTGATTCAGCAATTACCACCTCCTGTTAATGTTAAGGGGGTGAGGAGTTTCCTTGGCCACGCCGGCTTTTATCGCCGGTTTATCAAGGATTTCTCGAAAATTGCTAAACCACTTACACAGTTGCTACTTAAGGATGCCCTTTTTGTGTTTACTGATGAGTGTCTTTCTGCTTTTCACAGGTTAAAGCAGGTTTTAGTCTCTGCGCCGATCATACAGCCTCCCGACTGGGATTTGCCTTTTGAGATAATGTGTGATGCCAGTGACTATGCACTAGGAGCGGTGCTAGGCCAACGGAAAGACAAAGCTTTAAACGCAATCTACTATGCGAGCCGAACTCTGGATGAGGCTCAAGTGAAGTACACTACCACTGAAAAAGAGCTGCTAGCTGTAGTTTATGCCTTAAAGAAATTTCGTTCTTATTTGATTGGGTCAGAAGTTACTGTTTTTACTGACCATGCAGCTTTGAGGCATCTCCTTGCTAAGAAGGAGGCTAAACCACGGCTATTGAGATGGATACTCCTTCTCCAGGAGTTTGATTTGCAGATTAAAGATAAGAAAGGAGCTGAGAACGTTGTAGCTGATCATCTGTCGCAGCTGTCGCGACAAGAAGGGGAAGATTCTTTACCTATTGATGATTCTTTTCCTGATGATTCGTTATTTGCTGTATTATCGTCTATTGTTAACCAAGAGCCTTGGTATGCAGATATAGCTAACTACGTTGTCAGTGGCAAGCTGCCGCCTGACCTTTCTCATCAGCAGAGGAAGCGTTTCCTGTATAACGCTAAGCAGTATTTTTGGGGTGATCCTTATTTGTTTAAGGAATGTGCAGACGGTCTCTACAGATGGTGTATTCCGCAGTGGGAGGCCAAAGTAGTCCTGGAAGGCTGTCACTCCTCTTCCTATGGTGGTCACCACGGTCCATCGCGCACCGTGGCTAAGGTACTTCAGTCTGGTTTTTACTGGCCTTCTTTGTTTGCTGATGCTAAGTCTTTTGTTTGACTTGTGATGCCTGCCAACGATCAGGGAACATTTCAAAGAGACATGAGATGCCACAAAATGGTATCTTAGAGGTTGAGGTTTTCGATGTCTGGGGCATTGATTTCCAAGGACCGTTCCCGTCTAGTAAAGGTAACAGGTACATTTTAGTAGCTGTAGATTATGTGTCGAAGTAGGTTGAGGCAATTGCCTCGCCTCATTGTGATGCCAAGACCGTGATAAAAATGTTTAAAAAGGTCATATTTTCCCGATTTGGTGTCCCTAGGGCCGTCATTAGTGATGGGGGAATGCACTTTAAAGAAAAGAAACTAACTTCCATTCTGTCTAAAGTTGGTGTCCAACACCGGCGTGGTTTGGGGTATCATCCCCAAAATAGCGGTCAGGTTGAGGTCTCTAATCGCGAGTTGAAAGAGATCTTGTCTAAGGTAGTTTCTAAATCACGGAAGGACTGGAGTCTTAAACTAGAAGACACATTATGGGCCTACAGAACTGCCTTTAAGACACCAATTGGTGCATCACCTTATAGGTTAGTTTATGGGAAATCATGTCATTTACCTGTTGAGTTGGAGTGTAAGGCTTGGTGGGCAATTCGTGAGCTTAACTTTGATCCTAAGTTGTGTTGTCAGAATCGTCTTTTGCAGCTAGATGAATTGGAAGAATTTAGGCTTAATGCCTATGATAGCTCGCGCATTTATAAAGAAAAGACGAAGAGATGGCATGACAAAAGAATTCTACCTCGGGAGTTTCATGTTGGGCAAAAGGTGCTGCTATTTAATGCCCGACTGCGATTATTTCCTGGCAAGCTGAAGTCCAGGTGGAGTGGTCCTTATACGGTGACAGCTGTTACTAGATATGGATCCGTTGAGCTAGAAGGTCCCGAGGGAAATCGGTTCAAGGTGAATGGGCAATATGTGAAGCATTATCACGAGGCAAATGAAGCAGACAATCGTGTTGAAGTCCTGTACTTCGACGAGCTTGACGCGCCAGTTAATTGATGCCAGAAAGGTCGTGTGGGACCTCTTAAACATGCGCTCTCCGGGAGGCAACTCGGACTGTTTTGTTGTATTTTTGTTGAACTATTTCCTTGCTTTTAGTTTTTTGTTGAACTTTAGAACACAAAACTATGCTTTTTCTACATTCCCTATGCTCTTATACGTGTTTTGCAGGTGTAAGTACTCGATCGAGAGGTTTTTCTACTCGATCGAGAACTTTTGCCAAGAGATTCACTCGATCGAGTACTATTTTTACTCGATCGACAAGCTGCATAACCAAGATCACTCGATCGAGTAACAATTTTCTCGATCGAGCACTTTCTGACACCAAATTACTCGGTCGAGGTATTCCAAGCCACTCGATCGAGTAGTTTTGTCTTCTAGCCGTTACTTTTCGTCTGTTGAGCTACTGCTCGACTTCCTTTGACCTCCCATGTTCATGGTCGGTTTGGGGAGGTCCCTCTTCACGACGTTTTGTAAGTCTTCCGACTCCACTTATCCTTTTCTCCTTAGTTTGCATTTCTTTCCCTATTTTTGGTACAATGAGGGCATTGTACGGTTCGGTTTGGGGAGGTATGCATCCATATCTGTGTCTGCATGTTTTCTTGCATTTTCGTTTGCACGTTTATTTATTTTCGCATGCATTGTCGTTTTTAATTCAAAAATCACATAAATTTCAAAAATTCCACGTTTAATTTGAGTCGGAACGTTTGAACTTTGACGCTACATTGAATTCCTACCTTAGCCCTGCATTTTCTTCACATATAGTTGGCATGATTATGTGCATGATCTACGAGTTGTTGTTTCTCTCTTATCTGAACGAATAGACTTGACTCATATATTGGCAAGCTACACTACATTCTGAGGCTAGGGTTTTATAAACTGGTGACATTCATGACCGGTTTCATTTAGGATGTGAGTAGTACTCTCTGTAAGGCATGTAACATCAAAGCATAAGCATGAGTCTAGTCTTCTTAATACCTGTATGCATTCGGTCTGTGGATGGTGACACATGTTAGGAGAGGCAGTTCCCTTTTATTTCATTCTACCCATGAGCCCCACATAGCCAAATTGCCCTTTTTGTCCTACTAGCTACTAACTATAATCTTTCCTACCCTAACCGAGCTAGTGATGTGTAGCTGTTTGGAATGCTTTACTGCAGTTTGGTTATTTTTATCTGATTTCAGAAGTTGGTGGAAGAATTGAAGGGAATGAAAAAAATGATGAATGAAAATGAAAAAAAAAGAGAAAAAAAAAAGAATGAAAATGAAAAAAAGAGAAAAAAAAAAAAAAGAAAGAATCATGTGCAGAAAGAAAAATGAAAATTGTATGGATAATTCCCACTCCCATGTTTTATTTATATTCTATGGGGAGTTGACAAGTTTATGGCGTATTGTGAGTTGACTGCATTGAATTTGCACCGTTTTGTTTTGTTGTATTGAGTACGAAGTTGGGATGCAGTTCAATATTTGGACTCGTTGTTGCTAGCCTGGCTACTAACTCCACATATCCAAATTCATCTTAGCCCCTTCTTACCCATTACCTCACTTACCCAAATGTAAGTCCTCGGCATGTGTCTTGGTCATTAGTATGGTTGGAATGCGTATGTACGGTTGTAGAGACTTTATTCATGTTAACTGCATGCATGTTCTTATAGGTCGAGTTAGGTGAGTGTCTTTACTTCTTTCTATCTTTCACATATATACTCACCTCGTGCCTAAATTTGAGTGATGAGCCACCCGTGAGAGTCCGATACTTTTGAGTCTTGCAAGGTCGACGGTTCAGTAAGTTTGAAACATTGATTTAACTCGTTTGCACTTATCATTTGCCACTTTGTTAGTTATTGTATTAAACTGGTTTTGGAGGATGATCTGTAGCTGATGCGTTGGTCCTGTTCCACTGTTTATTCTTAGTTGCATTCATAGTTTGCTTGGGGACAAGCAAAGGTTTGGTTTGGGGAGATTTGATGCATGTATTTTATATAAGGTTTTTACCTCATTTTTACACGCACTTTTGTATTATTTACGTGACATCTAGCTACAAATACCCCCGAATAGTCTACTTTGGTTCGTTTTATGTAAATTGCAGGAATAAACCATAGAGGAGCTAAATCGAGCCTAAACTCGTCCCATTTGCATGCATTTATGGAGAACAAGGAGCCGGAGCTTGGAATCTATCACTTTGAAGACGCATAAGCTGGTTTCGGAAGGTGTCTAGTGCTCAAACGTGCCAAAATAGCTCGATCGACTACTTTTCTAGTCGATCGAATGCTTTATATACTGAAGGTTACTCGATCGAGCAGTCCCAGTATTCAATTAAGTAGGCAATACAAGGAGTTACTCGATCGAGTGGTTTATTTCCACTCGATCGGAGGGTTTGACGCTTAGTTGCTCGATCGAGTGGTTTATTTCCACTCGATCGAGTGGTTTGGCCTGTAATAGAGTTTTTCCGCCTAATTTCGTATGGGCTTTTGTAATTAAGTTTAGGATTAGGTTTAGAGGAGGATTTTCGTATACTACTAAATACAGTAGACTGCGTAACTCTTCCTCATCCTATTCACTACTACTTGATCGACTTCTACTGCTTATTCATCTTTTACCTTTCTTCTATACTTTGCTACTCAGATTTGGAACTTGTATTCGGTATTATTATTCCCTTTTAATTCATGTTCTTATTCTTAATTCATTTAATTGCTTCTATTTCCTTTATTCCTCTATTTTACTATTGCTATTTATTCTTATTTCATTTTATTATCATCATGTTCAATTCCTATTATCTATATGTTATTGTTGTTAATTCGATGATGATGCATAGCTAATTTCCCTTGCTAAGACTAGGGGATCCATGATTATGAAGGGATAGTGATTGAATTATTAGGTTAATGCTGGTGTAGTCCTTGTTGTTAATCGCTGCATTTATTTGTATCTGTCTAATTGAGTCGACGCAATTAGGCATTTAAATCATAGTAAACCTTGACCTGGACCGGAAGGTTGGAAGGGGTGAGACTCGTAGCGAACATTAGGGCACCGTAGTGAGTGCGGAAGCTAAGCTATTTGTGCTTTAGGGCGAATTGAGACCGGAAGGAGATATTCACTGCTCCTCGGACCATACTTGCATTGACCTGAGACCTAGATTACTTGACCGAATGATCATGGTGAACCGTCTGTCTTAGCTGCTTTCTTTATCTGCTTAATCCTTTTTCTCTGTCTTTTTCTCTTTCTCATTCTCATTAGTTTAGAATATTTACTCAATTAAAACCCCCCAATTTGGTTACCGTGACGAACTTAGACAAAGCTGACATTTTTCCATCTCCCTGTGGAGATCGACCCGACTTCCCTAGCTATATTAGTTAGAGCCAGTTGGTTATTTTTTATAGGTATACGACTGCCCTGTCAGTCATGTAACCAATACTGAGTAGGGAAACTCTACCTGGAATAGCAATCACCACGGACGATCTAGCAGCTAATCAGAATCTCTCCTCTACGAATCCTCCTCCTATAACATGCACACATACAATTACCAACTACACATCACAAAACACCCCAAAAACCCCGAACATTACCCAATTAGGGTTTTAATGAAACTTAACCAAACGCTATAAAAATTATACAAGGAACTTACCCTTGACACGACGATCACAACGGTATAACGAACAAGATGATCCGATGAACCTAGCCTTGGTGATTTGCCAATAACGCGAGAGATGCGAACAACGTAACTTATAATCTCTCTTGAATGGTTTTAGAATGTTGAAAAGTGTTTAAGAAAATAATGACGGAAGCTTTTATATTAATCTCGCGTTATTAACAAAACCCGTCTAAACAAACCCGTAAAACACACTTACTCGATCGAGTAAGTCACTTACTCGATCGAGTGTCCCTTACTTGATCGAGTCCCCAACTTACTCGATCGAGTACCCTACATGCAGACTACTGTTTTGCGTAAAAAGCTACTTACTCGAGAGTAAGTCCGACTCGATAGAGTACCCATAGACATAGAAAACCGTAGTATTACAACTATTTAAACCAATTTGTGATAATCAACAGTCTCACCTAAAGCTAGCAAACAATGGCGCGACCCAAAAAAATGACAATCGTGACACGAAATTGACATGTTTGTGTTGAGACTTAATGACCTATTTAGTATTTACATGAGACCGTGAGAGGGGTCGGCACTAACACGATATAAAATTTAAATGGGTCTGATGTCAACCAGGTTCTCTAAACATGAAACCGACACGAATACCCAATTACAAACTACAAGGGTTCACATGTGCACTGGCATACTTGTTAACCAAATGGATTTGGATAGTTAACATAGTATTGCGTACTTAACCATAAGCCAAACTCAGTATCTTCTTGGCAATGGCGTAAGGTTATGAGTCTTCGAAATATATTTAGAAAAGGACTGAGATGGCAGGTAGGAAATGGTAGCAATATTAAGTCATATTAATGTCCCACCGCATTGTCTTCTGTGCAACTATCCTATTGAAAACAAAGACCATTTCTTTTACGAGTGTCCCTTGATTGGGTCTGTCATCCAAGATATGAATATTATTATCTTCAACGAGTTTTTGTCAAACTATGATAATATTACAAATCAAAGTTTTCTAATGAAACTTAATTATCTCAAAGATACAATTCCAAAAGATGATTTCATTAAAATTATTTTTACTTGGTGAAATGCATGGTTTTATAAAAATGACATTATCTTTAATAATGTTCATTTCAATATTAGCAAACTTATTACTTTATATAATAATAGGACTAAGACTTGGAACATGACTAGATATAAGGATCTCAACCACCCTGAAAAAGACGAGTCAGCTAGAAACAACTCTAGTGAGGAAGAAACCAGGTGAGAAAAACCTAAAAACGGATTCCTAAAGTTAAATTTTGACGGATCGAGAATAGAAAGTAATAAAGCTGCTTTAGGATATTCTACAAGAGATCATAATGGAAAAGTCGTTTTGTTGGGAGCAAAAACGTGCGGATCCAATAGTATCCTTGTTGCGGAAGCTCTCGCTTTAAAAGAAGGTATTTTAGCAGCTAAATACTTACGAATCTCAAAGTTAATTGTCAAGGGTGATAATTTATGTGTTATTAACTCAATTCGAGGTACTTCACAAATTCCACGGGAAAGGATGTGAAATTAGACCTTCATTTTTTCGATGAAATGATGATTAAACATTGCTTTCGTGAAGCCAATAAAATTGCTGACTTCATGGCTTCTACTGGACATTCTTGTCAAACTCTTTCGAGGTGGTTTGATAGCCGATGGCTTCAACTTACCTCACTCATTCGAAATAATGAGCTAGGTTGGTCCTACCCTAGAGGATTAACTAGTTTTCTTATCTTATTAAAAAAAAAACATAGTATTGCGTACATTTTACTGGAGTCACAACTTGACCAAATTTTTGAAACCTACCCTTCATCAAATTTTTGAAACATTCACAAGGAATCACAACTTGACCATTTCCAAGAAATAAGAGATCAAGGCTCCGACCCTTAATCGCAATTTTGATCATTCACGACTAGGCCATTGAGCCACAAACTATCAGCTGCCATTTTATGGGATGAATTGTATATCAAACCAACCTTGAAGATGGGAAAGAACCGAAATCTAGTAAGTCGCTTTTTAAGCTCATAATTCTATAGTTATATCTTTGCACTACATAAAAGACTAAATCCTGATACCAAACTAAAAGTATGACAAAAATGATAATAAATGGAGAGTATTTTCTGAACAAATAAGATTCCAAGCTATTGCTGAAATCTCCCATATCAGCAGCTCCTACCTGTTGATTCAGGGGATGATGGCGCCATTACATGAGAACTTCTGTTGATTATAATTTTCTTCATAAGAGCCTTTCTGAAATACTTCTACAGAAATCCATAGAAGCATTTCTGAAATATCATTTTTAGGTTGACAATTTGGCACCACCTTCCAGTTTCAGTAGAGGATCCGAGTCATCTGCTTTAACCTAGTTTATAATAAATAAAACAAAAGGAGTGAGACCCTATGTTACTCAGACTTGGGTATGGGTGATGGATAGTGTACATATCTAAGTGTCAAAACTCCACGACTCAGGTTATTAAAATGAGGATACTAGTACGGAAATACGTCTTCGAAATAGAAATTTATCTTTAAATTTGTTATACCTAAATGTTCTTTTCAAGTGAAATAGAGACATATGAGCAATAAGACTTAAAAATTAATACTCTTCCACTACTTTTGTCACGTGGGCCTCCCATTATGGCTCTGTCAGAAATAGTGACGGATAGGTAAGAGTCTAATATGGATTCAATATCCATACCCTGGAGAGACGTGTTACACACGGTCCAGCACGCCATAAGAAAAGAGAAAGTAACACAGATGAGAGGTCATTAGGAATTCACAGGTGGCACGATGCAAGTAGCTTAAAAGTGGAAGCTATCTGATCTCCGAAAACAATTTCATGAGGACACGATACCTGAGACAAAGATGCTGGTTCTTCAACTTTCTTCTGACCTTCCCGGGTACAGTAGTAGGAATAAAGAATCATCCCAACTAATGCAACAAGAATTCCCAAAATGTTTCTCCAGCTAAAAGGATCACGAAGCAAGATATAGCCGAATGCCAAAACTAGGCATGTTTTCAAATGTCCCAGAACCTGGTAAGTAACCGGAGATGTCTTCCCAATCACAAGGAAAGTACTGAAGTTAACAGAGACGGATATCAAGCAGGAGAGAATGATGACAACCTGCAATGAGTCATGAAGACAGGTCAAATATCTTTTTCATTAGAAAAGGTAGGGCTTATTTAAAGATACACAATACAACAACAACATTAAAGCAATGCCTCCATGCTCCTGCAAATCGCGGGATTATTGAGACTGTTTTCGGATTTTCATCAATGAAAATTGCAGTTGAGAATTGACAGCTACTTCTTAAAAAATATATGATAATAATGATGATGATGATGATGATGATGATGATGATGATGATGATGATGATGATGATGATGATGATGATGATGATGATGATGATGATGATGATGATGATGATGATGATGATGATGATGATGATGATGATGATGATGATGATGATGATGATGATGATAATAATAATGATAATAATAATAATAATAATAATAATAATAATAATAATAATAATAATAATAATAATAATAATAATAATAATAATAATAATAATAATAATAATAATAATAATAATAATAATAATAATAATAATAATAATAATAATAATAATAATAATAATAATAATAATAATAATAATAATAATAATAATAATAATAATAATAATAATAATAATAATAATAATAATAATAATAATAATAATAATAATAATAATAATAATAATAATAATAATAATAATAATAATAATAATAATAATAATAATAATAATAATAATAATAATAATAATAATAATAATAATAATAATAATAATAATAATAATAATAATAATAATAATAATAATAATAATAATAATAATAATAATAATAATAATAATAATAATAATAATAATAATAATAATAATAATAATAATAATAATAATAATAATAATAATAATAATAATAATAATAATAATAATAATAATAATAATAATAATAATAATAATAATAATAATAATAATAATAATAATAATAATAATAATAATAACGGCATAACCTTGTCCGGGACACTCTCTTCGACATCTGCTATAGATCTGGTATTTCTGCGGGGAAGGAGGTTGATATCGGTTTGGTTGATGGGCATGGTGGCTCTCTTCGTCCTGCGGATTTATTGCTTTATTCTTGGGACAGGGGGCGTGATGTGTGCGTCGACCTGACAGGTTCTTCACCTTTGACTCGGGATCGGGTTAGCGGATTTTGTCCGGCCGGGTTGTCGCCCGATCTTTGCTTTCGGCGAAAGTGTGCTAAGTATGGGGATTTGTGCGCGGTAGGGGGTTATGGTTTCCTACCTTTCTCTTTCTCTTCACTTGGGAAGTTGAGTTCGGATCTTTGTTGCCTTGCTCAGCGGATCCCGAAATTCTCGGCATCTCGGGATCTTTGGGGCTCGGGTAGCCGCTTACATTTTTACTCGTATTAGCTTTACTATTGCTAAGGGTGTGGGAGCCCAGATTGTCTCTCGGCTCCCCACCAATTTCATGTAAACCTTTTATTTTTATTATAATGAAAGCTGCGCGCATTTTATAATAATAATAATAATAATAATAATAATAATAATAATAATAATAATAATAATAATAATAATAATAATAATAATAATAATAATAATAATAATAATAATAATAATAATAATAATAATAATAATAATAATAATAATAATAATAATAATAATAATAATAATAATATAATAATAATAATAATAATAATAATAATAATAATAATAATAATAATAATAATAATAATAATAATAATAATAATAATAATAATAATAATAATAATAATAATAATAATAATAATAATAATAATAATAATAATAATAATAATAATAATAATAATAATAATAATAATAATAATAATAATAATAATAATAATAATAATAATAATAATAATAATAATAATAATAATAATAATAATAATAATAATAATAATAATAATAATAATAATAATAATAATAATAATAATAATAATAATAATAATAATAATAATAATAATAATAATAATAATAATAATAATAATAATAATAATAATAATAATAATAATAATAATAATAATAATAATAATAATAATAATAATAATAATAATAATAATAATAATAATAATAATAATAATAATAATAATAATAATAATAATAATAATAATAATAATAATAATAATAATAATAATAATAATAATAATAATAATAATAATAATAATAATAATAATAATAATAATAATAATAATAATAATAATAATAATAATAATAATAATAATAATAATAATAATAATAATAATAATAATAATAATAATAATAATAATAATAATAATAATAATAATAATAATAATAATAATAATAATAATAATAATAATAATAATAATAATAATAATAATAATAATAATAATAATAATAATAATAATAATAATAATAATAATAATAATAATAATAATAATAATAATAATAATAATAATAATAATAATAATAATAATAATAATAATAATAATAATAATAATAATAATAATAATAATAATAATAATAATAATAATAATAATAATAATAATAATAATAATAATAATAATAATAATAATAATAATAATAATAATAATAATAATAATAATAATAATAATAATAATAATAATAATAATAATAATAATAATAATAATAATAATAATAATAATAATAATAATAATAATAATAATAATAATAATAATAATAATAATAATAATAATAATAATAATAATAATAATAATAATAATAATAATAATAAAGCGCGGCAATTTTAATTTCTTACCACTACTTGTGTTGTATATTTGAAACCAAAAACATTTTGATTTGTTAAAAGCTTATCCAGAAATGGCCCAGAGATTAACAAGGTTGCTGCTTGATATGGACTGGACTGGTAGAGCAGCTGAGTTGAAGAAACTTTAAACTTCTTTTGGATAGTATTAGTCATCTGAAAGATATCGTTAAGAACTCAAACAAAGATACCACATGTTGACAAAAACATATTCAACTATCCACACATTTTTATCGGATCATTTACGGTATATTACTACAGCTGCATTGGCCAATTGAGTCAAAGTGTGTGGCTATGTTACTCAAACTCGGCTAGAAGTAACTGACACGAGTGCATGTCAAGGGTTGGACTTGGCTACTAGTGAAAGAATAAAAATCATGTTCTTAGAGTAAAAAGACAATCCACACAAGGTAATGTGAAGATTGAAGACTAGGATTGTTGCAGTAACATAAGGGAGCGGGACATCATCAACTACATTGAATACATTCTTAACCGTGATCCATGCATCATGAACCAATTCGTCCAAATGAGAGATCGCAATGTACAGAAGCATATTCAGACATTTGCATTTGTGGCTTGAGCACAAATCTAAAAACCGTAAATAACTTTGACCACTCTTAAAAATTTACCAAATTGAAATATTAGCAGAATAACCTAAAAAGGATACAATCTGTGCAACACAGGTGGTGACAACAGCAAGGAAAGACAAGAAAGAACCCAGTGCATTCAGTTGAAGATCTGTAACAGTTGCAATCCCCACACCTAGAAGTAGCACACCAAGAGATCCTTTTATGCTCTGGCTGCAAAAATTAATATAAAAAGTAGAACCTTATAAGTCAAACAACAAAATAAACGGCCGTTACACGTGCTTCCAGCCTCCCAGGGAAGAACACTAACATTTTCAACTCAAAGAAAGTAAGAGAAAGTATTGGAACAAATATGTAGACCAGCAAAGTTTCACGAGATGATTCTTACAAAAGGCTGAAAATCTCAAATTACACATTGCACGAAGACTATCTTGCTTCTTATTTATTCCTGATGAATCAAATTTTGTCACAGTTTGAAAGTTTTCTCAAAGATGTAATAGCACCAGCTAATACCGCTAACTGTTTACAGCTTTGTAGAACTAACAAAAAGGGTAATTGACCCCACTCTAGTGCGTATAGTCTGCCTACCTTCTATTCTATTACTATAATAGGCAATGTATGCAGAAGTATTACCAAAAGAAATGCTCCTAATAGAACGCATTTTTCTGTAACGTTACTACTGAACCCTTGCACTAACCTGAATTTCTTTTGAAGAAACATCGTCTCAAGAAATACGGTGCATGGGATGATTGCAAGCTTTGTCATCTACAATGGAGGGCAGAAAACAAACATATCACTCACTATGTTTCAGAAATGGCTACTTACCAAACCTAGGCGGAAGTAAAGAGACTAGAAACATAAACAAAGCAGAGGAGAAACGTGTGATACATTTATATATCGTGTTTCAAAATAGTGAAGTGTTTTATTTATTCCACAGTCCACACATCACAGGCTATGAGAAACACACAATAGTATGTCACAAATTTTATATGTTGGCAAAACTTATACTCCATTTATCCCATTATATTGTTCCCGTTTGATTTTTGACCATATGTTTCAAAAATATCCAATAGTTACAGCATTTTCCAATTGTTATCATGTAATAGTTTGTTATGATAAATTAAAATTAAAAATACACAGTATCTATCTCTCAGTTTAAAAAGAGTGAGGCACGTCGAGGCATGGTTTTAAATATCTGCGGCAGCACCGACATGGAGTTATCAAGATTTTGCAATGGAGTTATCAAGGTTTTGCAGTTTATTGTTATTGAGATCGGATTTAGTGCATGTTGAGACGATATTGGCCACATTTAATGAGATTAGGTTGTGACAACCGATATTGCAACCATGACTGTAATCATGATCTAATACTATGCACTGAGGCCATAAAGATCTATGGTGATCAGGCACAAGGCATGAAACAAAAGTGCAAGCCTGGTGAACACAGGGAGCATCGTTTTAGCAAACAAAATTCTATTTTCAAAATAAAATATTGTGCTACAATACCTTTTGGGATTTTAAAAGGACTAACATGTAAGATATGGGCAATGGAATTTGCAAGGTAATATCCATCGCGTGTTGCGCCTTGCATAAAGCGCAACTAAGCCATCCAAACACTATTTGGCTAGTGCATCAGTGATTAGTGGTTTGAGCTCTGGGACTTTTTCAAACGTAGCTATATATATCTTTAATATATTTGGACTAATTAATGGTAAAAGTTGACATCAACTGAAATCAAAGTAAAATAGATATAACAAAATTTGGAATGGGGCATACGCTGACACAAAAATACTATGAAATTGAGTACAGCCTCATCTGACAAGTAAGAAATGCTGACAAATGACGCGAAATTAAAAGCGGATCACCATTTATATGGAGACTTAAAAGATATTTCCTACCTGATAGAAACCAACAGAATTGAAACCCAAACTGAGGTTCAGAAGCCCAATGGAAATCCCATTCAGAATGCCAAAACCCAATACAGCACTTGGTTCAAAAGGTTTGTGTTCGAAAAATTTCAATTTTAGAGCAACATGAAGTGAACAGAAAGTAACCAGAAGATGCCAGCTTGTCAATGTTGTAGCTGCAAACACGCATAGAAGAATATCAGAAACCGAAAAAATCTGGCAATTGGCAGTCTAGTTAGTTTAGCAGCAGCTCCAGACAGACGAACAAGGAACAATATATATTGCATGTTAACAGCATCACATCAATAACCATTTTTTTGGATTTTTTTTTATATTTGTAAAATATTTCTTTGATATTAAAAGTAACATTTTAGAATCATATTACAATTGTTGATATATATTGGTCTTCCTTTCACAAAAGTTAAAGAAACAAGGAACAATATATATTGGTCTTCCTTTCATACCCTCCATCCAAACAAAGGGTAAGAAAATTCACGAAAGTTAAAGAAACTTGCTCACAAGATGCAATTTTAATTTATCCCCTAAAGAACGCATTAAACACAAAGAAATACTCCGTCATTATACAGACAGTCATATACCATCAACAAGAGAAGAATGTAAAATATATTGTGAGCTGGAATTCCAATTGCGTTTTACATTAAGAACGAAAAGGTCCCATGCTCCTCAAGACGTCAAACTGAAGTCGTATAAAATCATCCTCCGAAATGTAACTTCTCACCAGAACCCAATCCCCTTAGAGACTTACCCACTAACCTATCCAACCGCCATGGTTAAAATGATCAACAATCAATCAAAACCACGTGATTTCACTAAACAATGGGGGAAAACTAATAGTTCAACCACCACTATCACTTTACCCAATCTCTCTAGATCTAAAAACCAATAAATGGCTACATCTATAAACAAATAAATGGCTAATTTATAAAAATAACTCAACAATAAATACAGCTAACGTATAAAAGAATATATACAACTACAAATATGGCTAACATAAAGCATAAACTTTAGCCTCCATCAAGGTTCAAATGCTTTCATCCTTCTACTCAAGTTTCAAATGATAAGAAGTCACATTACGCCATGTTGAATGGTGCATTCCATTTCTTTAACCCTTCAGTTGTGCACAATTGATGGCCACTGCCCGATTCCACTAAAACTATACATGAACTATATCAGCAACTTACGCAAATGCAACACTGCCACAGTGCCTCAAAGGCTTCCGCCTATGGTGGCATAAGGGGTCGGATTTAGGCATCCTTCTCTTCATAGGAAACTCCTAAGATTGTTTCCAAATGACCCACTATGAACGAAAACTCCACGATGCAAACACTTTAATGGCTCATTTTGCTTCATTACATTATCTTCTAAAGCCAAAGAATAGTAACACTTAGATTCTATTGCAAGTGACAACGACTTAAATAAAGCTTGGTACAAACCATCATTGACTATCTTGCAATAGATCGGATTTTACGTTCTTGAGCTTGTGGTGTATTTAAGCTAAAGAAAACAATGTTACTTAGGCATTTTACTGCAGCGACATGTTACATGTCTAACATCTCGATGCAACACGAAACCTCGACACTTGATTTTATACAAGAAACATAACACTTTTATTCATAAAACAGCCGATTCCAAAAGGATTCTACTCCCGTGTTGTGTTGGAATTTGGACACATTTCACCATAATTCAAACACAAACACAAAACACAAACACAAACACAAACATTTCACCATACACCATCTACACATAAGTCTCTTGCTACTTATCGAATCCTACACATTAAAACAGCACTTGTACAGCTTTAAAAAGGGCGACAAATAACATCACATTAAGGTTATCACAATATAAACACAGAATAGGAGAGAAAATAACTCGAAATCTCGAAAATGAGAGAATAGAGAAAATGACTGACCAAAATTAAAACCCAAGGTACTCATAAGGGCTTTATTGCAAATGACAATAGAAACAGAAGACACCACTGAGAGGCTCAATGCCCCAACTGTTCCTAGCTTTTCACTCATTTTGTACCAACGATCAAACTTCTTTAACTTTCTTCACTTTAACACCTACAAATTACCCACAAAAGATAAATCATAACAAATTCAGTAAAAATGTCAACAAATCAAAAGAACACAAATTGTGGCAAAATATGAAGAACCCACCTAGTATTTCAATCAAAGATGATGAATTTCGAAGAATTTAAGGGATTGAAGAACAGATCTAATGATGGGTAGTACAAGAAACGATGATATAAAACAAAAACTAAAGGGAAATCTGAAAAAAGGGTACTTATAGTATAGATAGATTGTAAAGAAAATGAAAAAGAGAAATAAATCAGAAAGAAGAAGGAAGAAAAGATCTTGGATCTTGCCTTTAAATGTAAGGTAAAGGGAAAAGAGCGAGATCAACGCTGAAACTTGGGCTGTCGATCTCATTAATGTTGGTAGGATACTACCTTACAACCAACATTGTGCCAACCTTCACTATTCACGATTTTTTACTATTTGGGAATTTAATAGTTAAATCGGTAATGATAAATACAGCCCTTAATTTAAAAACTAAATTACTTCCCAAAATGGAATTAAATTACGAATTTATGACACAATTACGTGTAAATTGATGTCATTAATGCTTGATTTAAGGTTTTCATTCCTTTTTTGGCACCCTAAATACAACCCTAAGGGAATAATACTCGATTGAGCATTTGTTGTACTCGGTCGAGTATGGAACTCCATCGATTGATATTTGGGGTGATCGAGTGAGCTTAATTTGTCTTAAATCCACTATTGCGGTTTACTTAAATAAGATGTACAAGTATTTTAAAACTCATTAGGTTAACGATGTTTGGACTTATGCTTTCACATTACATTTACATTACACTTAGTTGTTTAAGCACTTTCCTACGATTCCAAGTTTGATACTCTTGACGATCGGATTCCGTTGTTAATCTTTAAGTTATTGGTAATCGATTTCCTTTTCGTTATTCAAACTTTGTCTTCAATTATGTTTATCGCTCTTTCAATTATTATGAGTAACTAATTCTTTATATAGGCTTGAAAGTATAGCGATGAATATTGATTAGGGGTGGTCTTCAGGTTTGCTTAAGTGATTAATTATGACCCGGAGTATATAAAGCACCTAATTTACACACACCAATCTTTTAATCATTTCTTAAAACACTAATTAAGACAAAACCCTAGAGACGAGAGAAGAAAGAGACCGAAAGAGAGACGAGCAACGGCGCAGGGTTTGGCAAGGTTTCGAGACAGTTTTTGCTAAAAGTCATCTTGCTAATTCGTAAGTATGATCCTATGATTACTCTAGTTTTTAATTAATGAATTATTGTTGTAATACTACTCACTTCTGGATGTCGGGTACTCGGTCGAGTAGGCGGCACTCGACCGAGTACGTCTGTTGGATGTTTGGTCAGACTATTGTCTTGGGGTTACTCAACCGAGTTGTTCTAGCACTCGGCCGAGTATCGTGTACTCGGTCGAGTGTCGTGTGTACTCGACCGAGTGCCCGGTCTATTTTGGTTAATTTCCGCGGTTTGATTTGAATGATAAGGGAGTTATATATTTCGCTAATCACTTCGTTAATCAGTTTCAGAAACCTAAAAACATTTCCAATCTTCTCCCTAATCATCCTAATCATCTACTAGCATCTTTTGGGTGGATTGTTAAGCATTTGGAGTCTGTAGTAGTTTCGTGATTTACCGCATTAGTAAGTACTTTTTATCTCTAATTAGTTTTAATTGTTATTGATAAGGATTAATTAAACCCTAATCTGAGTAATTAAGGGAAATGGATTAATTATGGATTTATCTTGATGGTAGTATTGTTGTGTATGAATGTTAGGTGAGAAATTCGTAGAGGAGCAGTTTTAGCTCTCCTTGTTTCTATGTTAATTAGAATTTCAAGTCAGGTAGGGTTTCCCTACTCAGTTCTTCTATATGGTTAATTGTGAGTGATGTGGTGATTTTGTATTTTATATTGATATAGTATCATAGTTATGTTGTTGGTATCGTATTATTGTTTGTATTGCTAGTATGATTGTGAAGCCATTGTCGGGAGATGGTCTTCACCCCCATATTCGCCCCTTATGGCTCCCGTCACAATGGGGTGTGCACATTAATGATCTGGGTTCGCTCGTTGCGATGAGCGGGGCTTTAGGTGGCAAGGCTGCGGTCTAGCACTGGCTGGGGTGGGTTACCTGTTGCGTTGGGTAACGTGGCAGGGCTACTCACTGCGGTGTGTAGCCGTGTCCAGGCTGCGATTCAGACACTAGTTCTTGGAGTTGGAAATGGTTGATTGTTACAGGAATTAGTGGATTGGTTTATATTATATGGTTATCTTATGATTGATTGTATGGTTGGCTGACCCCTTCGTTGTTTTCAAAACTGCGGTGATCCATTGGGGAATGGTGAGCAGGGAATTTAGCAGGTTTGGATGATTGAGCTTATTTGCTAGATGGATGGGACGCCGTTGAGTCTATCAATTTCTCTTAGCTTTCGATGTTTACTTAGTAGACTTTACACATTAGTAGTTTGAGTTGAATTTCGATTTTGGATTTTGGTATTTTGGTTTTGTAATCGAGTAAACTTTATTTTACTTTAATAAACGTTCTTTTATGGTGTATTTAATATACTTTACCTTGGGCAACCGAGATGGTAACGCTCCCATGTGTGCTAAAGTAGGTCTTGCTAAGGCACTTTGGTAGATGAGGGTGTTACAAAGTGGTATCAGAGCGACGATTTTGGAACCTAAAACCAAAGAATCAATGAACGTAGGGTGTCTAAATAAAATGAACCCGAGTAGGAGTTGTTTGGAGCTACCGCAAAGGTTTAGGAGACGTCCTAAGACCGCACTATGACCTTTACAATTTCGAGCCGGTCACTATGGGGTGTGTCAAGGGGATCGTTGTGAATATATGTGTGTTTGTATGTACGTATAGAGTGGATGTGTGTATGCTATAAAAGGGTGAAGTATCATGATGTGAATTTATGGAAATGGAGTGAAGAATATAATGTGGATATAGTGTGGCATGCTATATGCATTGATGATATAATTTCTTGGCACTTTTGATTTTAGAAACATGAGAATAGGCTGATTGATTGCTTATATGTATCAGAATATGTTGGGAATCGTTTTTGGCATGTTTCGACCGAGTGTGGCGGGGAACTCGACCGAGTATCTCTGACACTCGACCGAGTGAAGGTATGTGTGATTCTCAGTAGCTAGCTACCGGAATGTGGTAACTCGGCCAAGTATAGTGGGTACTCGACCAAGCGGGACATACTCGACCGAGTACCTTAGGAATTCGACCGAGTGCGTTCTATGTGATTTTTGGACCATTTCCGGAGTGTAAGCACTCGGCCGAGTAACTAGAGTACTCGACCGAGTGGCTTGTACTCGGCCGAGTGTCTCAGGATACTCGACTGATTACCTCTTTGGGCGGATGCTGTTTTATTTTGAGCAGTAGGCTATATGCTTACGTTTGTTTTGGTTATTGAAACTCAAAATGTCGCCAAAGAGATCTGCCGCTTATGCTAAAACTGTTTAGATGAACATTGATGAGATAGCTCGCCTTATTGAGTAAAATGATGCGCTAACTGAGGCCCTAAAGAACGTAGGGAAAGAAAAGGAAGTAATTGTTGATGCATCAAAACTGAGCACCGCTATTTCCCAGTTTAACCTACCACCTATGAGGGCATAGGTGCGCCAAACTTGCTCGTTAACTGGCATCAAGAGATGGAGAGCGTCCTGGAGGTTGTTAAATGTCCGGACGACTTGAAAGTGGAGCAGGCTGCATTCTATCTAAGGGACCAAGCTAGGGTATGGTAGCACCGTGAGAGGGCTGTTGCCCGTGATTTCTTCAAGAGTAGGGGTGATCCCGTGATTCCCTAGGAAGAATTTAAGAGCGTTATGAGACATGAGTTTGTTCCCGAGCATGTCCGAAGCAAGTTGAGGGCTGAGTTTTACTCATTTGTCATGACTGATGGCATGGCGGTATCTGAGTACTATCACAAGTTCAATAAGCTATCACGGTATGCGGAAGATATGGAACTGATAAGTCCATTTTATATACATTTTAACCCCTTATTTTAGCTCTATTTTACATGTCATTTGCACTAATGTTAGTGATCTAATGAGCTAATTCCGTGTTCTAGTTGTGTTTGCTCGTATTCATTACATTTTGTAGAAAATTAAGCTTTTAGTAGCTTTTTCCCTTCAAAGTAGCAAGCACGTGAGTTCACGAGGCTAAAAAAACTAAGCATGGCCTCGGAAGGGTATTTTCATAATTTCTAAGCCCGAGTAAGAAGTATGAAGCTTGGGTTGATATGCAAAATGATCATACAAAATAAAGCCCAAAAGAAAAGTCCAAGTTCATGTGGGAAATGCTAAGCTTAGGAACCCATTTGAAGCATTCAACTGGAGGAATTATGGAGCATTAAGGCATAGCATCAGATTCTCAATACAATTTAAGACGGATTTAAGTGAAAGAAGCAAAATCACCACGACCCCGATCGAGGTGTGGTGTCCCCGATCGGGGTTACCCTCCTCTTAATTGTTTACGTTTTATCTTTCACTCCTATATAAAGGGTGTTGATCCGACACTTCTTACACACCTTCTACACAACTTTTATACTCTCATTTCAGTTCTTAGTTTAGGTTAGATTAGATTTCCCTTACGCATTTCCTTATTGTAATTTCCTTTAAATATTTCAAGTTCATTTGCAATTTCCATTTCAAGTATTTGTCGTTCTTCTATATTCAAGTTTTATTTCCATTACAAAGGTAATCTCATTTCTAGTACTACTTTGTTCTTCCTTTGTCATTTCCATTTACTAGTTATGATCACTTTATCATTTGTCATTAGTTTAATTTACATTATGCAAGAGTAGTTAATTTGTCTAGGGAATAAGGGAAACCATGCATAAGTAGTTCTTGCAATTGTTGAACTAGGATGATACAATATCGTTTTATTGTTTCTTTCACATGTTTGCATTGTATTGTTAGTCTTTGATAAATGATCACCATCTTAGATTAAATTTGTTAATTCACTTTTATAAGTCGAGAGGCACGAAATTGAATTAGACTAAACATGTGTTAGTAGGACGACCTAGACATAACGAGAGTTCTCTAGGACCCGACCTATGGTTGACAATAAGGCTGAGAGGTGGTTGTCTTTAAGCCTAAACAATTAACAATTTTATCAACTCCTATGTTTAACTTGAGCATTTACATAATTTGCATGTGTGACCCGACCTCCCTAGACTCTCCTTTTATTATTATTGTTTCATAAACCCAACCAAACCAATTGTTAAGCGACCTTGATAGAATTCACCCCATAACAACTTATATAGCAACTCCCGTCTTCTTGTGTTCGACCCTTATTACTACATTCATTTGTGTCTAGGGTATTTATCTTTGATTAGGTTGCGACAAAGCCTATCAAGCTTTGGTGCCGTTGCCGGGGAGCACGGTTTTGTTTGCTTATTAGTTGTTGAATTCTATCTTATTTTATTTTATCTCGGGGAACACTTGTTCCTTGAGATCTTCTCACGGTTTCCTTGTAGTTTTAGTGCCTATTTTGTAGGTAATAAAGCTTGGCCTTTCATAATGACTGACGGATTCGTCCCCCAAATCAAAGATGAGCCTTTTCATGACTATCTTGCCCGGTTCTACTATTTTTGCAATAGTCTCCTCTCTCTTGGACATGTCCTTGATGGGGATTACATGGTTCATCTCGTGCTTGATGGCATGGATTTTGAGACCCGATAAATGGCTCTAAACTTGAGTAATAAGAGTGTTGTAATACTACGGATTTTATAGGCTGGTACTCGACCGAGTATGGCCTACTCGGTCGAGTAAAGTGTGTCGTGGTCCCTGTTTGGCTACTGCCTAGGAATACTCGGCCGAGTATGTGGAATACTCGACCGAGTAGAGGGTACTCGGCCAAGTATACTCTATACTCGACCGAGTATCCGGTCTGTCGAGTGTTTTACCGCGGTTTGATTTGGAAATGATTAGGGCATTATATATATTACGCTAGACAGTTTCTAATTACGCTTTACAAATCTAAAAACATTCTACGACGCCCTAATCATCTCCGAATCTCTCCTTGTGTGTGGGTGATCATAGCAATTGCATTCATTCCTTTTGATTCATCGTCGGTGACGATGTGGTATTTGTTATGCATTTTTATGGTTGATTGCAGCGTAAGCGGATTGCGAAAAGGTAGGGTTTCCCTACTCAGTTACTGTTAATTGATTTAAGACTGTGCTTGTGTTGTAATTTTGTTATCTGCTGATCATCGGAGTATGGGTGTTGTGATGACGGTGGTGATGTGGTTGTGTTGTGACGGTTGTGGTGTTGTGACATTTGTGATCTTTGTGGTGTTGTGTGATTGTGGTGGAGTCACTTGCGGGAGTGGCTTCACACCCTAGTTCGCCCTCCGTGGAACCCGTCACGGGAGGGGATGTGCACATTAAGGGACAGGGATTGTTAGTCGCTCGTTGATGAGCTGGACTTGGTGGGGATAGGTGCGGTCACCCATCTGGCGGAGTGGATTACCTGTTTGCGATGGGTAATCTGGCAGGGCTACACACTTCGGTGTGTAGTCGGTTACTGTGGAGGATGATCAGCCGGTTACATTATTTGTTTGTCTTATCTTGATTGAACGGTACTGACCCCGTGTTGTTGGTTTGTAAAACCTGCGGTGATCCATTCGGAGATGGTGAGCAGATTATGACAGGTAATGCAGATGTTTAGTTGTGGGACAGTCATGGGGAGTCACCACTCTAGTCTAGCTTCTGCCGTCAAGAGACTTAGCTTGCATTCTTTGTAGTTGTTAGACCTTTCACAGTTATACTTTGGTTTGGTTTTGGAAACATGTAATCACTAACTCTTTATACTTTAATAAAGGTTGTTTGGAATTGGTAACTTTGATATGCTAACCTCGGGAAACCGAGATGGTAAATGATCTTTCATCTTTGGGGTAGTCCTTGGTAAGGTACCTTGGTATGAGGGGGTGTTACAAAGTGGTATCAGAGCCGAAGATTCTGGCACCTAAAACTAATCAATCCAATGAACTTAGGGAGTCTAAATAAAATGAACCCGGGGATAGTTGTTTGGAGCTACCGCAAGGACTTGGGAGACGTCCCGAAGTCGCACTAAGGCCCTTACAATCTCTAACCGGTCACATGGGGGAGTCTTGGAAACTGTTGTATGTCGAGTCATGTATGTGTAGTACTTGTAACTTGAATTTTGTGATATGGATGGATGAAATGATTGGATGAAATGGTTAAAGTGATGGAATATGGTAATATATGAGAGGTGGATTGTGAATTCGTATATGATGGATCTTGAGCATGAAGAATGTGATCATTTTACCTGTTTGATAGAATCTTGAGCATGAAGTATGGTAGTAGTATTTGTACATATGAACATGATGATGTTAATGTTTGGTTGTTGGTAGTAGCATGTGATTAAGGTCATACATCTATATATATGAATGTCATGTTTAATTTTCATGTGGGTATGATAAAAGTTCAGTTATGTACTGGTTTCTTGAAGTATTGAGTTGTTGTTGTTGCCTTATGCATGTTCAAATTGTTTTGGTTTAGAAAATTTGATTTGTATGAAGATCGATTACAGAAGGGTTGTCTTAAAAATGTCATAAGTCGAGTTCCAGGAATGATATTGCTATGATTCAAAGTTGAGGTGATAGCTTGTCTTCTTACGATTCTAACGATAGGTCACACGCCCAGAATGACCAAGTAACGAGTGAGATATGACTGTTTTACGAAAACTGGACGATGCTGAGAACTGTGTTGGTACTCGACCGAGTAAGGGCTACTCGGCCGAGTATTCCCAATACTCGACCGAGTAATCCTCTGTGATAATTGCGTTCGCTTCTGGAGTCGAAAACTCGGTCGAGTAATATAGTTACTCGACCGAGTACCCTGTACTCGGCCTAGTATGCCACGTACTCGACCGAGTACCTCAGTGGGCGACCATTTTGGGTCGGTGGCTATGTTCTTAAATTTGTTTTGAGTCATGGGGTATGTGCACACGTATGTTTTGAGTCTTAACGCATTCTTTTATATATGCGACGGTCTTGATACGTAAGTTACCAAATGCTATGATAGGGAGAATGCCGGCTTATGAGGGATAGGTGTTGGATATAAAGGACATGAGTTATATGTGGTTGTGAGGGATAGTGGAATAAGAAAAGAGTAGATTGATGGGCTAATTGAGGTTAAGAGCATGTTTTGTGAGATATGATGAGTAACATAATCGTGTGTTGAGTAATATAAAAGTAAGTGTATATGGGCAAGGGTGATGTAAGTGTAAAGAAACGTGAGAATAAAAGATTGAAATGAGGGATACGAATAGTGGCATATTGGGGTGTGTAAGGTTTATGGAGGGAGACGGTTAGGATTGAGTTGCTTAAGGATATATGTGATAAAAGGTCGCTATAGAGAGATGGAAACGAATGGTGTATAGTGGGATCGAGTTATGCCGCGATGAGTAGATAGTGGTTGATTTTGGAATTTGGAATATCAAGAGGTGAGCCTAGTGTGTAATTCTTTGGGCAATTAACGGTATGAGATGAATTTTTGGTTTCCTAGAGATACGGCAGGGAGATACGGCTTATTGAAGAGTAACCGTTAGTGTGTAGACTTGAGGGTGACAAGGGTGAGAGAGAAGTAAGATGAGAGGGGATAAATGATAAGAAAGAATGATAAGATATTAATATGAATTAATGGAATTTGAGTTGTGGAGTAACAAGAAGGTAATCGGATTATTAAGGAGTTAGGTAGAAGAAGGAAGAAGATAAATTATTAAGTGGTATTACTGGATGGAGGTAAATTGGGAGAACGTTGATCAAAGTTATAGGACATGGAAAATAAGGAATCAAGGAAAGGCAAGATAGCATTATGAGAAGATGTGAGTTAATAGTTATATAGGAATTCAGGACGACATGTTAGCTGTCGGTCTTGAGGTATTAAGGGAGTAAGAAGCTGGTAGAGTGTTCATGCGATATGAGACTTTGGTGGGAGGTTAGGTTACGACGCGATAAAGGATAGAATTGAAAATAATGTTGAGGTAAATTTTGTTGATGGATTTGATGTTCGTTATTTGGGATGATAACCAAAGAGATGAAACTGATCGTGATATTAAGAAGTGATAGTAATAGAGTAGTCACATGAAGGATGTTGGTGTCATAGTATTGTCACTAGTAGTTGACAATGATGTTACTTTAGGGAAGTTAGTTGTTCTAATGAGGTTGATTTTATGGAGGTGATTAGTATGTTTGGTTGTGAGGGAGTATAAGATGTGGATATATGAGGTGTTCGCTGGAAGTTGAGCACTAATATTATGGCTATATTTGCCGGAGGGGTGATAATTGTGTGTATGGGAGGGTATGTTATGAAAGGCACTTGAGTTAAGTCCGGATGAGAGGTATTCATTGTCAAGTGGTAACTTACGTGATCAGGATTGACTAGTTAGATTCGATTATGGGTCCATGAGGTGTGTAAAACTTTGTGTGAGGTCCTGGCCTCACGAGTAATGGTGTGGCGTGATAGTTACGAGTTGTTATGTGTGTGTTCTGCGTCATATGTTATACTTATATGTGTATGTATGATATCTGTAAGTGATGGTGTGAGGTTCCGGCCTCAAGAGTCATGTTATGGATAATATTCATAAGGTTGGTATTTGTGATCCCGTCTAATGAGCTGCGTCGTGATCTGGTAAAGCGGTTTTAATGAAGTATTCTGGTCAAGGAAGTGGTACTGAGTCAGTGTTATGAGATTGTAAAAGTTGTGATGACTATCGATGTGGTTGTTGTGCATTGTGCACGGTAATTCGTGTGGTGATACGAGTATTTTCGTGTTGTCATAGATCGTTGTGTGTTTACTGCTATTTCTTGTCAGTGTCGGTCGGGGCATATAGACCGTTGTGTTGTTTCCCGATGTTTCTTACCAGTGTCGATATGGGTATGGTCCTATTGGTTTCTATAGAGTATGATATGATAGAGAGTTGGGTATGGTTCTGTTGTTGTCATGGTAAAGTAATATTCTGTTAATGGGACACAGTTGTGAGAGGTTGTTGGAGTACTTATGATCTTGTGTTAGATGAGGCATTGGTGGACATTGTTGTGAAAAGAAATTGTGGAACATGTGTGGTATTGAACTTGAAACTACAAGTGGTTTAGCACATTTCCTTGGGACATGGAGTACGGAGTTTTAGGACTTAGTATCATGTCAAGATAAGGGAGTAGTGGTAATAAAGAAGATGAACTTGAGAAGCTAATGTAAGTATGTGTAACACTTGAGGATTGTGAGATAAGATTGTGGAGATGGGTGTATATGTATATAGAAGTATGTCGTGTTGTGGTAATGTAGAAGAGATGGAGTAGTGGTTATACTGAGGATTTTATGATATATGTTATGGGAGTGCAGAATAATTGGAGGCACGAGAACTGTTAAAGAAAGAGAGTCCTGGATATAGGAATGGTTGTAGGTATTGAGGTTATAGTGGGTTATCGTTGTCATGCAGTAGTAATGAGGATTATGGGAGGTATAGACAAGGACCTAGTATTAGTGAGTTACGAGGACGTAAGATTTATCTTAAGAGGAGTAGGACGCGACAAGAGAGTTTGATGGTCATACAGGTTGCAATTGGAAGTTTGAGTGTTGGTGCAGAATAAGGATGGATTTGTGTGATTGCCGATTTTATTACAGGTAATGGCACTGCTCGTAGTAGTATGATGTTTATGAGTGTGAGTAACGGATTGTGTGAGGATGTTTATGTGTGTGAGTAAACTTTGAGGACGAAGTTCGTTTTAAGGATGGTAGAATGTAACATTCCGTTTTGATGGTTGGTCTTATTTTGTGGATTGTCTTGGTATTGAGTTGCTAGTGAGTGTTACGAAAATGCGACAAGGTTGACAACATTGAATTGTGGTTATTCGATAATATTATGGAGTCAATATCGAGAGGATATGTTATCTAGTAAGCGTGGTTGGTGGAGTTAGTGTTAGGTGTCCATGTTTTATAGGTTGGGTTGGAACTTCGGGGACGAAGTTCTTTTTAAGGGGGGAAGACTGTAATACTACGGATTTTATAGGCTGGTACTCGACTGAGTATGGCCTACTCTGTAATACTCCGTATTTATGAGTCTTTGGGTACTCTATCGAGTAGGCCTTACTCTGTCGAGTAAGGGTGAGTTGCGTTTTAAAATAGTTTCTGACCTGTTAGGTACTCGATCAAGTAACTAGGATACTCGATCGAGTAAGGGGGCACTCGATCGAGTACCTTAGCTACTCGATCGAGTAGCTCGGTTAGCGAGTGATAATTCGACGGGTTTTGTTAATAACACGGATTAATATATAAATCTTTCCGTCACTTTCATAATACACTTTTACAAACCTAATAACATTAAAAGGGAGTTTCAAGTTACGTTCTTCGCATTCATCCGTGTTGTTGACAAATCCCGGAGCTTGAGAGGTCGGATTCCATCGTTCTTTATACCTTTGTGATCCTTGTGTCGAGGGTAAGATCTACATACCAATTTTATAGTATTTCGTCAAGTTTCGTTAAACCCTAATTTTGGGATTGGGGGTTTTGTGTTAGTTTTGTGATTGTTAGTAATTATGTGATTATATGTTAGGAGGAGGATTCGTAGAAAATGATTTGTTATACAGCTGTTGAGACCGTCTGATTGTGTTGCTGTTCCAGGTAGGATTTCCTACTCAGTATTAGTCCCATAATGGGATGATTGTTGATGTGTTGAGATTGTTTGTTTGATAGAGTAATTGAATTGTGATTGTGATTGTGATCGTTGTCTATGGTTCTTGAGGCATGGCCTCGGCTGAGTGAGGTCACTTGCGGGAGTGGCTTCACGCCCTAGTTTCGCCTTCTGTGGAACCCGCCACAGAAGGGATGTGCACATTAATGGACAGGGTTATCGCTCATCATGAGGAGCGGGGATTTGGTGGGTACGGTTGCGGTCCCCCACTGGCAGGGCTGGTCCAGTGGACAGTCGGTGATTGAGATTGTTGGGATTGGTGTGATTGTGTGTGTGTGTGACGGTTAAGTTGTCTGTTTATCTTATTGTTGATATATTGAGTTGTGTGATTAGTACTGACCCCGTTTAAATTTTTTAAAAATTGTGGTGATCCATTCGGGGGTGGTGAGCAGTTATTGAGTAGGTATGATATGACGCGTATGGGATAGCTGGGATGAGTCATCACGTGGCAGTTAGAAGTCTTCCGCTGTGTCAGACGATGTTTTATAGCTTTGATAGTTTTAGCAGTAGACCGTTTGAGAATCTTGTATTTCTTTTTATCAGTTTGGAATTGCTATGTAATCACTTTAAACTTTATTTACTTTTAAAGTTGTTTCGTTATTGTCTTATGAATATCATGCTTCGGGTAACCGAGATGGTGGCATCCTTATACTTGAGTGGTCCTGGTAAGGCACTTGGAGTATGGGGGTGTTACAAATGGTATCAGAGCGACGATCCTGAAACCTGTAACCAATGAATTTAATGAATATAGGGAGTCAATTAAAATGAACCCGGGGTAAAGGTTGTAGGAGCTAATGCAAAGGCTTGGGAGACGTCCTAAAGTCGCGAACTCGCCTTACAATTTTGAACCGGTCACCATGGGATATGAGTCGGGATCGCTATGTGTTTATCTTGTTAATTGTGTCCCTATATGGTGATGTGTGGCATGAATCGGTGGATGTATGTATGTGGAGAATGGGGAATGTGTAGAAAAGATGGTGTTGTGATTTCGTAAGCTATTGATAGAAAGCATGATAGTTGGTTTACAATGTTGTTTTGAATTGTAGGAAAAGTATATGAGAATGATGAATGATGTGGTAGAAAAAGGAAGTAGTTCGTATGTGATGATATGTGATGAATGATGATGTTGCAGGATGGATGATTCATAATGTGGCATAATAATAACATGTGCATAGGAAGGTTGTGTCGTATACGTATATTTGGTTTGCATAAGGTTGCATGATAAGTTTATGTATTTGTCCACTATTGTTCATGTGTATATGTGGTAAGAAGTGTGTAGCTGTAATGAATGAATTGGTTGGAAGAGATTAAGTAAATAATTTTATAAAAGTATGAAATTCATGTGTGGAACATGTTTATGTGGGTAATGGATTTTAATAATATGGCAATGTTTGTAACATGTGAATAGGGGATTTTATGTTGTATATTATGGTATTGTGTACGTAAAGTTATAAAATAAAAGCATGTGGTAAATCGTGATTGACACGTTAAATAATCTATGTGCATGATTAATGTTGTTGCTTGGCTTTTGAAAATAGTAACATATGATTATGAATACTGGTTTTATGAGTTTTGGACTGGTTTTGTTTGCTTGGTTGTTGTTTAAGTTGTTTGGAAGTAAAATCAAGTAGTTGTGTTTTTCGATTATAAAGAGGTTGTCTTTAAACTGTTATAACTTGAGATGCATAATTGATTTTGATGTGATTCCAATTGGAGGTGATAGCTTGTCCTCTTACGATTCTAACGATAGGTCACACGCCCAAAACGACCAAGTAATGAGTGAGTTATGACTGTTTTACGAAAACTGGACAGTGCTGAGAATTGGGGTACTCGATCGAGTATCCTTGGTACTCGATCGAGTAAGGGGGCACTCGATCGAGTACCTCAGTTACTCGATCGAGTAGCCCTGGTGATTTGTTTTACGTGCTTCTGATCTTCACCTACTCGATCGAGTAAGTCCCTTACTCGATCGAGTGGCCGGTACTCGATCTAGTGACCCCTGTTTCGAGTCATATGCTTATCTTTTGACATTCGTTGCATATTATGTTTAATTCAAAGTTGTTATTTTACTTCTTTATGCATTGTTTTACATGTAAGTTGGTCTTGATACGTAAGTTACCCAATCTATGGGGTGGTGAGTGGCACCTTATGGTGAGTATGAGTTTGGTGGGAGGAGATGAGCTATATGTGGTTGTGCTGAGAAGTGGAAAAAGAAAAAGAATATTGATGAGCTGATTGAGGCATGGTGCAAGTTTTGGTGAGACGTGGTGAGTGATTTAGTCGCGAAATTGAGTGATGTAAAAGTAAGTGAAAGTGGGTAAGGGATGATGTGGGTCTAAGGAACGTGAGAATGAAAAGATTGAAAGGAAGGTTTGGATAGTGGCAACTTGAGATGTGTAAAGAATTATGGAGTGAGATGGTTAGGAGTCGTGTGGGTCAAGAATATATGAAGTGAAAGTTCGTTTTAAAGGGGTTGAGAAGAGTGGTATATAGTGAACTTTATGGAGACATGTTGCGAGGTGGATTTGTAGACAGTGAGTGAGTTTGGGAGATTTGGTTTATTAAGAGGTGAAACTACGTGTGATTTCTTTGGGCATTTAACGGTATGAAATAAATTTTGATTTCTAGAGATGTACGAAGGAGATGCAATTGTTTGAACAGTGAACGTTGATTTTATGGATAGATTAGTGGCAAGTGTGAGTGATAGCATAATAAGAGAAGATCCATGGTAAGAAAGAATGAGATGATATCGATATAAATAATGGGATGTGAGTCTTGGAGCAATGAGAAAGCAGCCGGAACACTAAAGAGTTAAGAAGAAGTAATAAGGAGTTTTATGGTTAATCGATTTTGTCGAGAGTAAAAGAAAAGAATGAGGGGAGTAAAACTAGGAAAACTGTTGACCGGAGTTATGTGATATAAAAGTAAGGAATCGTCAAGATGTATGATACTATCATGGGGATTTGAGTTAACGGTTACATAGGAGTCTCGGGACAACATGATTATTCATGGGTTTTGAGGAATTAAGGGAGTAAGAAGTTGGTAGAATATCTGCACAATATGAGATTTTTGGTGGAAAGTTAGATGACGATACAATTAAGATAGTATTGGAAATAACGTTGAGGTAATTTTGTTAATGGGTTTGATGTTCTTTATTTGGGGATGTTAACCAAAGATAGGAGAAAAACCGTGTTGTTTTGATATGAGTGTAAGAGGTTGGATATACGAGCAGTGGTGGTATTGTGGTGTTGTCACTAGTGGTTAAGGGTGATGATAGATAAGAAAAGACAAGAGTCTAGAGAGGTTGATTTTACAAAGGCCGGATTGATATGTATGGTTGTAAGGGAGTATAAGATGTGGTTATATGAGGCGAGCGCTAGTGGTTGAATATTAGTGGTATGGCATGAGGTGATGGTTATGCGAATGGGAAAATATGTTATGAGGGGCATATGAGTTAAGCTCGGGCGACAGGTAACCTCTATCGAGTGGTAACTTACGTGATCAGGATTGACTAGTTGGATGTGATTGTGGGTCTATGATGTGTATAAATGTTTGTGTGAGGTTCTGACCTCACGAGAAGCGGTATGGTGTGATAGTTATAAAGATGTTATATGAATGTTTGTGATATATGTAGGGTACGACAATCTGATGGAATGAGGCTAAAAAGGTAATAATGTGATTAATCTGGCATGGATAGTTAAAATTGTATGTGTATGAATGATACTTGTTTATTCCGTGAAATGGTAAGGATGATGTTCATGAGATTATTATCTGTTTAATTCATATAACATGTTGCCTTATGATTTAGTAAAGTGGATTTGAGTAAGTTTTTCTTATCCGAGAAGTTATGTTGAGTCAGTGTTTATGGGACTGTGTAAGTTGTGATGACTATCGATGTGGTTGTGGTGCCTCGGGTGGTGATCCGGGCACGATATTTAGTGTTGTGATGCGGGTATTTTCGCACTGCGGTGTGGCTGTTAGTGATGGTGTTGCGATGCCGTCACCGGTTTTGGTGGAGTAGGCGGGATGATTATGATACGAGTTTTCGAAAGTACATACCAGTTATACATAAATTGTTGTTTTATCTGTTGTTGTTTCCTGTGAATTTCAGTTTGGACAGATAGACTGTTGTTTTGTTTGCTGATATTTCTTACAAATTTCAGTTTGAGAAGGAGGGTAGAGTTTAATATAAAGAGAGTTGTATATGTTTTCGTTGTTGTTATGGTATAGAAATGTGCTATTGATGGGACACAGTTGTCAGAAGTTGTTACAGTACTTTTGATCTTGTTCTAGATAAGGCTTTAGTGGACATGGTAATGGCAAGTGATTCGTAAAGCATGTGTGGTAATGACCTGAAAGATGCAGGTGGTTTATAATCCTTTGTTGAGACAGTGAGTGTAGGGTGTTGGGTGAATTAGTGTCATATTAAGTTATGTAGGAGTTTTGCGGTAATGAAGGAAAGAACTTGAGGATCTAGTGTGAGTGTACGTAACGAGTGTGGATCGTGGGTTATGTTTTTGGGTGATAGGTGCTTTACATAGAGAGGTATGTTGTTTTGCAATAATAATGGAGAGTTAGTATGGTGATTTTGCTACGAGTTTTATGGTATAGGTTAGGTGGTGTACCGAATGAGTTGAGTTATGAGAAATGTTTAAGTAAGAGAGCCTTGGATATATGCATGGCGAGTGTTTAGATTATAGGTGGTTATCTTTGACATGCGGTGGTGATGAGGATAATGAAAAGATATATCTAGGATTTAGTATTAGTGAGTTACGAGGACGTAACATTTGTCTTAAGAGGAGTAGGATGCGATAAAAGAGAGTTTCATGGTGGTGCATGTTGTAATATAATTGGAAGTAGAGTGTTAGCGTAGCGTCAAGGACGGATTTTTTTTGTGGATGATACTTATAAAAAGGCCATGGCCGTGCTTGTAGTAGTGTGATGCTTCGGAGTATGAGAATATTTTATATAATGTTGATAGTTGGAGGATGATGTTATGAGTCTGAGTAAACTTCGAGGACGAAGTTCCTTTTAAGGGTGGTAGAATGTAACATTCCGTTTGATGTTATGGGTATTTTGATATTGGATTTGCTCTGGATAATATATTACGGAGCTAGTTGGTAGTGTATGGAGTTAGTGTTGAGAGAGATATAATGGAGTTGATACGATATCGTGAGCCATGTTGTGGAGGTAGGAATAGTTAGTGGAGTTGGTGTTACGAGTTTATGTTTGGGTTGGAGTTTCGTTTTGAGTTCTTAGTCACGTTGTTGTGTCTTGATCGAGTTAGTATGTTTGCTTTTAGAGTATGGGTTGAACTTCGGGGACGAAATTCTTTTTAAGGAGGGAAGACTGTAATACTCCGTATTTATGAGTCTTTGGATTCTCTATCGAGTAGGCCTTACTCTATCGAGTAAGGGTGAGTTGCGTTTTAAAATAGTTTCTGACCTGTTGGGTACTCGATCGAGTAACTAGGATACTCGATCGAGTAAGGGGGCACTCGATCGAGTACCTTAGTGTGGACAGCGGGGGCCACGGGGGCGCTTGGGAAACAAGCGTTTGCATTTGTATGGAGTCGCCACCAATTTTTATGGGAAATTGGAACCGTTCGAATACCTCGTGTCATGTCAAGACACAAAGTAGTGACATGAACACTAAGCAATCGTTACCCTTAGCATTCTATGTCTAGAATGACTCTCGTGGATGCCAATGAACACGGGTGCTCACGGAGATCTGGAGTAAGGGGTGAGGGTACGTATTAGGAAGCTCTTTTGATCGAACACCTAATCCCGCCCGCCTCGATAGCGGCCTCTACTAATGATTAGGGAAGTTATTCGTACTCGATATATCGTCGGTTATATGCATGCAATGCAACATCCATTAAATTAATCCTAGCATGTGAGAATTAACTAAGTCGGTGAACAATTAATTTAGCAAACAATTTTGTCAAAGTAGGAATTAAGGTCGATTAACATGTGAAAACATACAAATGATACAAGAAATACAATAAATACAATAAAGAGAATTACAATAATAAATACAATAATTACAATGGAATAGGCGATTTATGTCGAAAATACCTTTAAAACGGATGATTTGAGAAAAGAATAAAAGAAAGAATTGACGAACAAAACAGAGGGTGATAATACGATTAATAGTTAATTATACGTAAGCTAATTAAACTAGGTCAAAGCAGAAACGGAGTTCAGGGACAGAATTCAACCCGGAACAGGCGCAGTAGAGCTGCGTCCTTTGGAATAGGCGCAGCAGACGCTGCGTCTGTTCCTGACCTGAATTCTGGCTGTGAAGCCGGAATTGCGTGTTGTTAATATTCGTTGGTAAATTTAAAGATGGATTAAATACATGGATGAACGATATTAATTACAAATAAACAAATTAAACTAAGCTAATTAGGTTAAATACGATGAGTTAATGACGAATACAATGAACAACAGAAGAAAAATATATCAAAGACGGATTCCAGAAACTCAATATGAACAAATCGAATCCCTACAACCCGGATTGAATTTTATGACGAAAACCCGCAAATATGAATTATAAGGGATTTAAGTCGGATTTATGACGAATTAAACATGTGAATGAATTATAAATAAAATACATGTGAATTATATGCTATTATAACAAAGAATTAATGAACAAACAAATAAAACAAATAAAAGACGAACGAATTACAGAGGACGAAGGAAGAAGAAAGGAAGCAGGAACTGCGGCAGCCTCACGAAGAGGCGCAGCAGGTACTGCGCTCCTTCGAAGAGGCGGCGATTGCTGCGTCCTTTCTCGACGGTTGTCTTCTGGAAATCCGTAAAGAGGGGTTTTAAAGCAACAGTTTTAGAAATCGGTTTTAATTGGTACTTTCGACATAAACCTTACATTAATGATGATACAAAAAGTAAATAACAATAATAAAAGAGAGATTTACACCCTCAGACTTACATGTTGACGAAACGAGATGAACTAAGATATCGATTAGTGATGCTCGACGCGAATGTAAAGAAAGTGCCCTCGTAAGAGGAAAACGATTAGTTAATTAAGTTGATTGATGTGGAGTTGGTCAAATTGGTCGGTCATGCAACGGGGAGGTGGTACCGGAAGGATCCGAGCTTACGTGGTCGAATGTTCAAGCACGTAGACGCCAAAAGTAAGAACAAAGTCTAGAATGCAAAGGGAGAAGAGAAGGGCGGACACTCGCGTGAGAAATATGAGGAACGAAGGCTCCTATTTATACTAATCACACGACGGAATTATGGTAAGACTAGGATACGGAAGGAAAGATCCGGAAATAACCGACTTAGGTTAAAACACGGAAACTTGGACAAAAAGAAAGCCTGGGAAAAGGCGCAAAGAGTGCTGCGTCCCTTGGAAGAGGCGGCACTTGCGCGTCCTTTCCGGGTAGGTTCCTCTGCGCGTAGAAAACGCGTTTGACAGCCTGTCGTATTTTAGGCATAACTTTCTCTACAAGACTCGGATTAAGGTGATTTCGGTGGCGTTGGAAAGCTAAAAAAGAGATCTAGAACTTTCTATGAAATAGGCCTGACCCAACAAAGTTGTTATCACCTCGAAAAGTGGGCCTAAAGGTCGGATTATCATTTTAACTAAATGAAATGCACATTTTGCAATGTAAACTTTTAGTTTAGCCTAATGAAGTGACATGAGACTCGAAATGAGATATAATCTCAACATTTTATGACATCCTAACCTTAGGTAGACAAGCCCATGGCTTTGACTCGGGATTTGACGGTTTTAGGAAATGAAGACGATTTTTTGACCCGGACTCCAAATGTACTCTAATTATCGCAAAAAACGACCGTATCGGCACGTAGATGACAATTAAGAGGTATACATGAATGTTTGAGCAATCTCTTGACGATAAACTTACGAACTGTCACAAATCGTTCCGCGTACCAAACATGCGGCCCAATCATTACCGGGTGGTTTGCGAGGGGTGCAGAAACGAGGTGTCTACAGAGCCCCCACTTTGACTGAGGCTTGGACAAGGCGAAAGTCAAAGTATAGCCATCAGGTCAATCGAAGATTACAAACTGACGACTATGGCGACGCGAGGCGGTTCAAGGGGTCTGAACCAAGGACCTGTCGTCGGGAACATTTTAGAGTCTGTCGACTATCGGGGAGGGTCGTTTAAAGTCCATTAGACTACGTAAGGAAGCTCGCCTTGACCATAAGAAGAGACCATACCCGAGATACCCCTGGGTGAAACGGGATCAAGACGCTTCGGCAAAACTCTTTGGTCCGAAGATAACTTGGTGTCACGAAGGCATTAGGGGTCTGAGGATTCTAAAGAAACTTCTTAATAATTCCGAAGGCTAACTCTGAAGGCTATCTCTCACTGAAGGAGAACTCTCTCTAAAGGGAAGGCTGAAGGGATAATTCTCTCTAAAGAGAAGGCTGAAAGGGGACTTAACTGAAAAGGGGTTATTTGAAGGTTACTGAAAGGATCGACATATGAAGGATTATCTTGAAGGGATAAGGCTGAAAGAAAGATTATCCTGAAAGGGATATCTAAGGAGTTATCTGAAGGGTATCGAAGGTTATACGAAAGGATAAATTTGAAAGATTAAGGTAAGTTTTTGAAAGATCGAAGGGTTTATCCTGAAAAGGGTTACCTAAAGAGTTGGGTGTATGAAACTGGGTATATGAAAGGCTTGTATGAGAACTCAAAGGCTTGTGAACCTAAGAGGATTTGGGATCCTAGGGTTAAGTTAGGAACTTACTGGGTTACTAATTCTTGTTTTGAACGCATGCACTTAAGCTTTCTGAGGTATGGGAATTCCAAAAGGATTTATGGGTTTATGAACCTAAGGTCGTATGGTATGGGAGCTTAAAGGTTTATGAGCCTAAAGGAAGCCATTTTGGGATCTAAGAATCTAGGGAGTAAAAATCCTAACTTTGGGTTTACGAACCTAAGGAAGGAGGCTCTGGTTTGGGAACTTCTGGAGAATGACACCTTTGCCGAACTCTGTGAGGAAACAATAATATTGAGGGTAGCAGGACGTCGGTAGAAACTGGCTGGGGAATCGCTTGCGTCGGTCTCAAGCGAACTCGGCAAAAACTTGAGGTTGAATCTGCTTGCGTCGGTCTCAAGCGAACTCTTGTTGGGGAATATATTGACGATTAGGAACATCTTGATCGCCATGGAAAAAATCTTGAGTGAGCAATCTTTGCAAAAATATCTTTTATTTGGGACAAATATTTTGACGACTAGGAACATCTTGATCGTCATGGAAGAAATCTTGAGTGAGCAATATCGCAAAAATCTTTGCTACTGGGACAAATATTTTGACGACTAGGAACATCTTGATCGTCATGGAAGAAATCTTGAGTGAGCAATATCGCAAAATCTTTCTTGCTGCTATGCTGGGAGAATGAAGACTTGGGTGAAGCCCCCGGTCGGAGCGAGCACGCTTCGATACTTACCTGCATGGATATTAGCCACACAAGAATGCAATCTAATATGCAAATAGAACATAAACACATATGCACGTAAGCAATTATCACATGGGCCTCGAATGAGGAAACACATAGGTTTTGCAAAAGGCGTTTCTTTATAAAAGTTGTTTAAAACTTGTGTAAAGGAAATTTGTCGTTTGTAATACGTTATGCATATTCAATGGGCTTTAGACATAGGGCTTGTCATGACACAGACCTCATATGGACGTGACGCGAAATGTAGGCTTAACTTAGACTGACGCGACATCAACTTAGGTTTGACGCAACACAGGGATGACTTTGACAGACTTTGTTTAAGTATGCACAACCCCTAGCCAAGTATGGGTGATAATGCGTATCAGTTCTAAAGGTATAAGAATCGCAAGAATGATCAAGGCATATAAAGGCAAGGCATGAGCCATGGATCATCTATCTACTTGAACATATTTTGCTGCCGTTTGCTGTAAAAGAGGCCCCTCTTGAGGCACGATAAATTGGAGAATTGATCTAAGACCTTTGTCATTGTCTGGACCGAGCACTAGCTAGACTCAAATGAGAAAGGAATAAAGGAAGGGTGGCATCTCGGAAGAGAAGCCCCCAGGATGAGAAGATGACTCTGGACTTTGGTAAAAAAGAGGCTGGGCGACAATAAGGAGCCCCCAGTATAGAGGTGTTGGCTGTGGAAGGAATGTTAATTGAGATTGAAAGTTGTAAGTGGGGATGGTTGAGATGGTTGTGTCCTTGAGGACTGCCTACGTATTCACGTGAGGTGAAATCAAACCAGATCGTAGTTTTGAGGGTTTGGTTAATTTTGTTTGGGTGTTGTGGTTGTATCCTTCTTGTGTAAGAAAGACTGCCTACGTATCCACCTGAAGAGGTGAAATCAAACCGGATCGTAGTTCGGGTGTGTGCCTAAGCTAAGTTGTTAGGGCCTTAAAGTGCAGGGGTCAGGAGAGTATATTCCTTTGGTGACTCGAAGAACTGATTTGAGATAACTCCCTCTGATCAAAGACCAAAGAGGTATAATTAAGTTTGTAAAAATTTTCCTTGTCGTGTGAGCACACCTAAAAGTGGACCTTAAGGATGAATATGGGTATGTCCCGTTCTAGGTAGCAAAGTATTAAAGACTCCGTGTATGGGTCAAGATAAAACTGGATTGGATATTTGGAATGTGGAGCTTGGAAATAAGAGGTTTTGATGAAACAAATCTCTGGAGTTTGATTTTGTGGAGTTAAGGCTTGATGGGATTATGGCTTGTAATATGGCTTGGAAATGGAGTCTCTTGGCTTGATGTAGCCTGAGCACATAAAGGTAGGTTAAAATGACGTGGGTTCAAGTTTCCATGTCTTGGCCCTAAAGGATAGGTATACTTGACGAGCTTGAGATGATTCTCAAAATTCCTAACTATCTCCCTGTAACGGTCTCGAGAAGGACTTTAGGGTGTGTGATGTGTGAAAGGCTACATGAGGGTGCTAGCTGACCATCTTCATTGATGTCTTGATTCTACCTAGACTTCGGCAGTATTCTGTATAGCATTTGATTCCAGGCTTGTTCTTGATTCAGATTTGGATTCTTGGTCTAGAATATTTCTCGGATTTTTGATCAGATTCTGGATTAGGTTTTTGAAGGATAACGTTGTCTTTGGATATTGACTTGACTTGCTTGATTGAGCCTTCTTCTTTTGACTCATTTGTGTTGGATTATGGGCATAACTACGGCTTCGGATATTGATCTCAGTTTCTCTTGATTGAGCCTTTTGTCTTTCATCATGGCTCGTATCATCTTGGACGGACTTGGGTCAGACTAGCACCTTTAGTGTGAAACGGGTTGGTCTTTTATAACACGGGTTGTTTATTGTGGGGAATGGGCTTGCCTTCCGTTATGGATTGTCAATAAGGGAGACGGTCTGGATTCGTCCTAGAATCTTTTGAGATAGGCTCGTGCTGAACTAGGGTTATATTGTGGTTTCTATTGCCAGACATGGAATAGGTAAGGAAAATGAACGCGGAGTCTTAGGTCCTCTACAACATAGAACAGAACATCATCTAAGTGCACTCACATCGACTGACATGTGTTGTTCTTTTTAAAATGTCTCAAATCAATTCTTGTTGTCACGGGGAAAAGGTAAAGGAAGAGACGGGATAGAATATATGGATTGAAAAGTGTGCTTTTATTGAAATGGATAATGAATATTTTTAACATAGACTCGAAAAGACATGTGACTCGTGGGACAGCCCCCAGGTTGTCACTAGAAATGGAAATGGACACAAAGAAAGATACTATAACAAATATGGGATAGAAAGCCTAAGACTCGGACTCGGACTCGGACTTTGACGTGATCTCAGACCCAGACTCGTAATCATCGGCCCATGCTTGAACATTTTCTCTTCCAGCAACTGGCTTTGGCATCTGACTTTGAGCATTCACCCATTTGAGCACCTCATCCTCATCATTGGGAACTTTGGAAGGATAACAGTCAAGAAGAGTTTCTTGATAAGTGGTATATCCATGAGGATTGCCTAAGTTACCTTGTGGGTTAAAGTTTGAGAGGGACAACTTCCCGTCTTCGATCATATCCTGAATGACATTTTTCAATTTGTAGCATTTCTCTGTATCATGCCCTTTGCCTCTATGGTATTTGCAGTACGAATTCCCATCCCAGAATTTGGATTTCCTTTCTGGTTCGGGTGTAGGTCCTATAGGCTTCAACATTTGTTGTTCCATGAGTCTCTGAAAGGCATCGGTGTATGTAATACCGATGTTGGTAAATCTTCTAGGAGGTGTGCCCTTATTTTCGGAAGCCTTTGTGGGTGACCTTACAGGGTTGTTAGGTTTCTTTGACGAAGGATCCATGAGGATGCCTTTATTGATTTTGGTTCCTCGATGATAAGAACTAAGAATAGATTGTCCATTTGTTGCTTCTCCTTAGGACTGTCAAGTTGAGGGTTTGTCTGGACACTTTTCATTTTGAGAGGTTGGGCATCAAGCTTCTTACCCATTCCGGCGAACTGGTTTTCAATGTTGGAAAGTCGGGAGTTTAAGCTATCAATAGCTCCCTCTATTTTGGAAAATTTGTTGTTGAAGGCCATAGAAAGCATGAGCATTCCATTTTGGATATCTTCGTCTTCGAGGACATTGATTTCTTTGTCATCATGACGATCGAGGAGATGAGAACAGTTTAAAGATGATTCTTCACCAGGTTTAATGATATTGGACCCAAGAGGGTCGGTCTTCTTGGATTTCTTGGCGGAAGGTGGCACAGGAAGCTTGCCATCCTCGATCATATCCTGAATAATATGCTTTAGACAAAAGCATTCCTCCGTATCGTGTCCCCTACCTTGATGGTATTGACAATATGAATTGCCCTTCCATCTAGGCAGTATCTTTTCAGGGTCTGGGGTTGGACCAATTGGATGAAGTTTTCCTTGGGAAATCAGTCTTTGTAGAGCTACTTCATATGTGGTTCCGAGGTCAACGAATTCCCTATGAGCTCGTCTCGGCCTTCTGGGTGGAGTTTCCAAGAGGTTAACTCCCTTGCCTTCATTGGCCTTCTTAGATGGGTGAGTCGTGTTGAAGCTATGCCCTGACCTTGGGGTATGAGAAGATGGTAAAGGTTTCATCATATCTATCTTGTTTTCCACATTGATGACACGAGTGCTCAAGTCTTCGACGGTGGCCTGAAGCTTAATGATTGCAGCACTTAGTCCCATGACGTCGACAGATAAACGTCCTTGAACACTTTCATTAGAAATTGCGGAATTCCTACCGAGAAGAAAATGATACGCATTACGACTTGATTTGACATGGGATCACGCATACTAAGGCAACAAACAAAGGATACTTGACGAGACGAGATGACTAGACTCTTGACTTGTGAATCCAGGAAATGTCGTGAGTGACCTCTCGTGTTTGGACTCACGGTGTTTGACTATAATTTTAGACTCGAGTGTTGACTTTGACGGAGTGACCTTCATATGATTGACCTTATTGACGGGATTGATGACACATGTTGATTCTGGACTCGAGGTTTGCTTATAGGCGTTAAGAAGACTATTGTAGTTTAGACTCAAATACGAGGCCCATTGAGACTCGTGTGTTGAGCCTCAAAACGTGTGACTCGATGTGTCGAAAATGCTTAGATCCTAACTGAATTGGGGTAGGGAGTCCAAAATGACGGCGTGACGCCTTAGGACTTTACTTGAACTTTGAAAAGACCCAAAATGTAAAGGAAGACGGGTTCATGACTCGACGGAGTTCCGACTAGGACATAGTCGGTTTGAACTTTGACTCTAACTTAGCCCAATTGAATTTACATATTTACATTTACATGATTTGAAAATCTTTTGATTAAAACAGGTTTTTTTTTTTTCGGACTCTTTTTTTTTGACGTTTTTTTTTTTCGTTTTTTTTTTGTTTTTGATGGGGTTTTTTTTTGCACGGATTTTGAAATGGGTTTTAGGCCCGAAGTTTGACTCGACATACGGACAGAGTTTGGACTTTGTTTTGCCTTTTCTCGAAAATATTTACGTTTTAAAAAGAGGTTTTAATTTTACAAAAATCGTCATGGTTTCGTTTAGAAAATGGTGATCACATATGATACAAACATTATACAAGCATTATAACGGGATGCTGAGTGCATTTAAAAGGGTTTTGGTTTAAAGGGTGGGTTGCCATACCGAACAATCAAACCCGAAGTCTGTGGAGAGGCTCGTGCCAAACAAGAGTAAGGCCGATTCCTAGTCCATTTCCTCAAGTAGTGAAGGCCCTTGATACAAACAAGAGTAAGCATCATGGTATGGATGACGTCAATCGCTATCCATCCTTAGGCCCAAATAAGAATTAGGACCGTTTAGACGGGACGATTGGTCGAATGGGTTGGGTTGGGCCTAGGAAGGCCGAATTAAACGGTCTAGGAAGACCGAGTTATGAAAACCGACAATTGTCTTGTACAAACTATTCCCTAACCTTGTTCAAGTTTCACCCTTGGCTACACGTAAGTGTATTTATCCCCAGCGGAGTCGCCAAACTGTGGACAGCGGGGGCCACGGGGGCGCTTGGGAAACAAGCGTTTGCATTTGTATGGAGTCGCCACCAATTTTTATGGGAAATTGGAACCGTTCGAATACCTCGTGTCATGTCAAGACACAAAGTAGTGACATGAACACTAAGCAATCGTTACCCTTAGCATTCTATGTCTAGAATGACTCTCGTGGATGCCAATGAACACGGGTGCTCACGGAGATCTGGAGTAAGGGGTGAGGGTACGTATTAGGAAGCTCTTTTGATCGAACACCTAATCCCGCCCGCCTCGATAGCGGCCTCTACTAATGATTAGGAAGTTATTCGTACTCGATATATCGTCGGTTATATGCATGCAATGCAACATCCATTAAATTAATCCTAGCATGTGAGAATTAACTAAGTCGGTGAACAATTAATTTAGCAAACAATTTTGTCAAAGTAGGAATTAAGGTCGATTAACATGTGAAAACATACAAATGATACAAGAAATACAATAAATACAATAAAGAGAATTACAATAATAAATACAATAATTACAATGGAATAGGCGATTTATGTCGAAAATACCTTTAAAACGGATGATTTGAGAAAAGAATAAAAGAAAGAATTGACGAACAAAACAGAGGGTGATAATACGATTAATAGTTAATTATACGTAAGCTAATTAAACTAGGTCAAAGCAGAAACGGAGTTCAGGGACAGAATTCAACCCGGAACAGGCGCAGTAGAGCTGCGTCCTTTGGAATAGGCGCAGCAGACGCTGCGTCTGTTCTCGACCGAATCAGGCGTGAAGCGGAATTGCGTGTTGTTAATATTCGTTGGTAAATTTAAAGATGGATTAAATACATGGATGAACGATATTAATTACAAATAAACAAATTAAACTAAGCTAATTAGGTTAAATACGATGAGTTAATGACGAATACAATGAACAATGAAGAAAAATATATCAAAGACGGATTCGTAAACTCAATATGAACAAATCGAATCCCTACAACCCGGATTGAATTTTATGACGAAAACCCGCAAATATGAATTATAAGGGATTTAAGTCGGATTTATGACGAATTAAACATGTGAATGAATTATAAATAAAATACATGTGAATTATATGCTATTATAACAAAGAATTAATGAACAAACAAATAAAACAAATAAAAGACGAACGAATTACAGAGGACGAAGGAAGAAGAAAGGAAGCAGGAACTGCGGCAGCCTCACGAAGAGGCGCAGCAGGTACTGCGCTCCTTCGAAGAGGCGCAGCAGTTGCTGCGTCCTTTCTCGACGGTTGTCTTCTGGAAATCCGTAAAGAGGGGTTTTAAAAACAGATTTTAGAAATCGGTTTTAATTGGTACTTTCGACATAAACCTTACATTAATGATGATACAAAAAGTAAATAACAATAATAAAAGAGAGATTTACACCCTCAGACTTACATGTTGACGAAACGAGATGAACTAAGATATCGATTAGTGATGCTCGACGCGAATGTAAAGAAAGTGCCCTCGTAAGAGGAAAACGATTAGTTAATTAAGTTGATTGATGTGGAGTTGGTCAAATTGGTCGGTCATGCAACGGGGAATTTGGTACCGGAAGGATCCGAGCTTACGTGGTCGAATGTTCAAGCACGTAGACGCCAAAAGTAAGAACAAAGTCTAGAATGCAAAGGGAGAAGAGAAGGGCGGACACTCGCGTGAGAAATATGAGGAACGAAGGCTCCTATTTATACTAATCACACGACGGAATTATGGTAAGACTAGGATACGGAAGGAAAGATCTGGAAATAACCGACTTAGGTTAAAACACGGAAACTTGGACAAAAAGAAAGCCTGGGAAAAGGCGCAGCAGGTGCTGCGTCCCTTGGAAGAGGCGCAAAGACTTGCGCGTCCTTTCCGGTAGGTTCCTCTGCGCGTAGAAAACGCGTTTGTGACTGTCGTATTTTAGGCATAACTTTCTCTACAAGACTCGGATTAAGGTGATTTCGGTGGCGTTGGAAAGCTAAAAAAGAGATCTAGAACTTTCTATGAAATAGGCCTGACCCAACAAAGTTGTTATCACCTCGAAAAGTGGGCCTAAAGGTCGGATTATCATTTTAACTAAATGAAATGCACATTTTGCAATGTAAACTTTTAGTTTAGCCTAATGAAGTGACATGAGACTCGAAATGAGATATAATCTCAACATTTTATGACATCATAACCTTAGGTAGACAAGCCCATGGCTTTGACTCGGGATTTGACGGTTTTAGGAAATGAAGACGATTTTTTGACCCGGACTCCAAATGTACTCTAATTACTGCCAAAACGACCGTATCGGCACGTAGATGACAATTAAGAGGTATACATGAATGTTTGAGCAATCTCTTGACGATAAACTTACGAACTGTCACAAATCGTTCCGCGTACCAAACATGCGGCCCAATCATTACCGGGTGGTTTGCGAGGGGTGCAGAAACGAGGTGTCTACAGAGCCCCCACTTTGACTGAGGCTTGGACAAGGCGAAAGTCAAAGTATAGCCATCAGTTCAATCGAAGATTACAAAGCGACGACTATGGCGACGCGAGGCGGTTCAAGGGGTCTCGAACCAAGGACTGTCGTCGGGAACATTTTAGAGTCGTCGACTATCGGGAGGGTCGTTTAAAGTCCATTAGACTACGTAAGGAAGCTACTTGACCATAAGAAGAGACCATACCTGAGATACCCCTGGGTGAAACGGGACTGAAGACGCTTCGGCAAAACTCTTTGGTCTGAAGATAACTTGGTGTCTGAAGGCATTAGGGGTCACAGGGATTCTAAAGAAACTTCTTAATAATTCTGAAGGCTAACTCGAAGGCTATCTCTTTGAAGGAGAACTCTCTCTAAAGGGAAGGCTGAAGGGATAATTCTCTCTAAAGAGAAGGCTGAAAGGGGACTTAACTGAAAAGGGGTTATTTGAAGGTTACTGAAAGGATCGACATATGAAGGATTATCTTGAAGGGATAAGGCTGAAAGAAAGATTATCCTGAAAGGGATATCTAAGGAGTTATCTGAAGGGTATCGAAGGTTATACGAAAGGATAAGGTGAAAGATTAAGGTAAGTTTTTGAAAGATCCGAAGGGTTTATCCTGAAAAGGGTTACCTAAAGAGTTGGGTGTATGAAACTGGGTATATGAAAGGCTTGTATGAGAACTCAAAGGCTTGTGAACCTAAGAGGATTTGGGATCCTAGGGTTAAGTTAGGAACTTCTTTGGGTTACTAATTCTTGTTTTGAACGCATGCACTTAAGCTTTTCGAGGTATGGGAATTCCAAAAGGATTTATGGGTTTATGAACCTAAGGTCGTATGGTATGGGAGCTTAAAGGTTTATGAGCCTAAAGGAAGCCATTTTGGGATCTAAGAATCTAGGGAGTAAAAATCCTAACTTTGGGTTTACGAACCTAAGGAAGGAGGCTCTGGTTTGGGAACTTCTGGAGAATGACACCTTTGCCGAACTCCGTGAGGAAACAATAATATTGAGGGTAGCAGGACGTCGGTAGAAACTGCTGGGGAATCTGCTTGCGTCGGTCTCAAGCGAACTCTGGCAAAAACTTGAGGTTGAATCTGCTTGCGTCGGTCTCAAGCGAACTCTTGTTGGGGAATATATTGACGATTAGGAACATCTTGATCGCCATGGAAAAAATCTTGAGTGAGCAAATCGCAAAAATATCGCACATTTGGGACAAATATTTTGACGACTAGGAACATCTTGATCGTCATGGAAGAAATCTTGAGTGAGCAATACCGCAAAAAATCTTGTTGCGCGGGGACAAATATTTTGACGACTAGGAACATCTTGATCGTCATGGAAGAAATCTTGAGTGAGCAATCTTTGCAAAATATCTGCACATTTGGGAGAATGAAGACTTGGGTGAAGCCCCCGAGTCGGAGCGAGCACGCTTCGATACTTACCGCATGGATATTAGCCACACAAGAATGCAATCTAATATGCAAATAGAACATAAACACATATGCACGTAAGCAATTATCACATGGGCCTCGAATGAGGAAACACATAGGTTTTGCAAAAGGCGTTTCTTTATAAAAGTTGTTTAAAACTTGTGTAAAGGAAATTTGTCGTTTGTAATACGTTATGCATATTCAATGGGCTTTAGACATAGGGCTTGTCATGACACAGACCTCATATGGACGTGACGCGAAATGTAGGCTTAACTTAGCGACGCGACATCAACTTAGGTTTGACGCAACACGGGGATGACTTTGACAGACTTTGTTTAAGTATGCACAACCCCTAGCCAAGTATGGGTGATAATGCGTATCAGTTCTAAAGGTATAAGAATCGCAAGAATGATCAAGGCATATAAAGGCAAGGCATGAGCCATGGATCATCTATCTACTTGAACATATTTTGCTGCCGTTTGCTGTAAAAGAGGCCCCTCTTGAGGCACGATAAATTGGAGAATTGATCTAAGACCTTTGTCATTGTCTGGACCGAGCACTAGCTAGACTCAAATGAGAAAGGAATAAAGGAAGGGTGGCATCTCGGAAGAGAAGCCCCCAGGATGAGAAGATGACTCTGGACTTTGGTAAAAAAGAGGCTGGGCGACAATAAGGAGCCCCCAGTATAGAGGTGTTGGCTGTGGAAGGAATGTTAATTGAGATTGAAAGTTGTAAGTGGGGATGGTTGAGATGGTTGTGTCCTTGAGGACTGCCTACGTATTCACGTGAGGTGAAATCAAACCAGATCGTAGTTTTGAGGGTTTGGTTAATTTTGTTTGGGTGTTGTGGTTGTATCCTTCTTGTGTAAGAAAGACTGCCTACGTATCCACCTGAAGAGGTGAAATCAAACCAGATCGTAGTTCAGGTGTGTGCCTAAGCTAAGTTGTTAGGGCCTTAAAGTGCAGGGGTCAGGAGAGTATATTCCTTTGGTGACTCGAAGAACTGATTTGAGATAACTCCCTCTGATCAAAGACCAAAGAGGTATAATTAAGTTTGTAAAAATTTTCCTTGTCGTGTGAGCACACCTAAAAGTGGACCTTAAGGATGAATATGGGTATGTCCCGTTCTAGGTAGCAAAGTATTAAAGACTCCGTGTATGGGTCAAGATAAAACTGGATTGGATATTTGGAATGTGGAGCTTGGAAATAAGAGGTTTTGATGAAACAAATCTCTGGAGTTTGATTTTGTGGAGTTAAGGCTTGATGGGATTATGGCTTGTAATATGGCTTGGAAATGGAGTCTCTTGGCTTGATGTAGCCTGAGCACATAAAGGTAGGTTAAAATGACGTGGGTTCAAGTTTCCATGTCTTGGCCCTAAAGGATAGGTATACTTGACGAGCTTGAGATGATTCTCAAAATTCCTAACTATCTCCCTGTAACGGTCTCGAGAAGGACTTTAGGGTGTGTGATGTGTGAAAGGCTACATGAGGGTGCTAGCTGACCATCTTCATTGATGTCTTGATTCTACCTAGACTTGGCGGATTCTCGTATAGCATTTGATTCCAGGCTTGTTCTTGATTCAGATTTGGATTCTTGGTCTAGAATATTTCTCGGATTTTTGATCAGATTCTGGATTAGGTTTTTGAAGGATAACGTTGTCTTTGGATATTGACTTGACTTGCTTGATTGAGCCTTCTTCTTTTGACTCATTTGTGTTGGATTATGGGCATAACTACGGCTTCGGATATTGATCTCAGTTTCTCTTGATTGAGCCTTTTGTCTTTCATCATGGCTCGTATCATCTTGGACGGACTTGGGTCAGACTAGCACCTTTAGTGTGAAACGGGTTGGTCTTTTATAACACGGGTTGTTTATTGTGGGGAATGGGCTTGCCTTCCGTTATGGATTGTCAATAAGGGAGACGGTCTGGATTCGTCCTAGAATCTTTTGAGATAGGCTCGTGCTGAACTAGGGTTATATTGTGGTTTCTATTGCCAGACATGGAATAGGTAAGGAAAATGAACGCGGAGTCTTAGGTCCTCTACAACATAGAACAGAACATCATCTAAGTGCACTCACATCGACTGACATGTGTTGTTCTTTTTAAAATGTCTCAAATCAATTCTTGTTGTCACAGGAAAAGGTAAAGGAAGAGACGGGATAGAATATATGGATTGAAAAGTGTGCTTTTATTGAAATGGATAATGAATATTTTTAACATAGACTCGAAAAGAAATGTGACTCGTGGGACAGCCCCCAGGTTGTCACTAGAAATGGAAATGGACACAAAGAAAGATACTATAACAAATATGGGATAGAAAGCCTAAGACTCGGACTCGGACTCGGACTTTGACGTGATCTCAGACCCAGACTCGTAATCATCGGCCCATGCTTGAACATTTTCTCTTCCAGCAACTGGCTTTGGCATCTGACTTTGAGCATTCACCCATTTGAGCACCTCATCCTCATCATTGGGAACTTTGGAAGGATAACAGTCAAGAAGAGTTTCTTGATAAGTGGTATATCCATGAGGATTGCCTAAGTTACCTTGTGGGTTAAAGTTTGAGAGGGACAACTTCCCGTCTTCGATCATATCCTGAATGACATTTTTCAATTTGTAGCATTTCTCTGTATCATGCCCTTTGCCTCTATGGTATTTGCAGTACGAATTCCCATCCCAGAATTTGGATTTCCTTTCTGGTTCGGGTGTAGGTCCTATAGGCTTCAACATTTGTTGTTCCATGAGTCTCTGAAAGGCATCGGTGTATGTAATACCGATGTTGGTAAATCTTCTAGGAGGTGTGCCCTTATTTTCGGAAGCCTTTGTGGGTGACCTTACAGGGTTGTTAGGTTTCTTTGACGAAGGATCCATGAGGATGCCTTTATTGATTTTGGTTCCTCGATGATAAGAACTAAGAATAGATTGTCCATTTGTTGCTTCTCCTTAGGACTGTCAAGTTGAGGGTTTGTCTCCGGACACTTTTCATTTTGAGAGGTTGGGCATCAAGCTTCTTACCCATTCCGGCGAACTGGTTTTCAATGTTGGAAAGTCGGGAGTTTAAGCTATCAATAGCTCCCTCTATTTTGGAAAATTTGTTGTTGAAGGCCATAGAAAGCATGAGCATTCCATTTTGGATATCTTCGTCTTCGAGGACATTGATTTCTTTGTCATCATGACGATCGAGGAGATGAGAACAGTTTAAAGATGATTCTTCACCAGGTTTAATGATATTGGACCCAAGAGGGTCGGTCTTCTTGGATTTCTTGGCGGAAGGTGGCACAGGAAGCTTGCCATCCTCGATCATATCCCGAATAATATGCTTTAGACAAAAGCATTCCTCCGTATCGTGTCCCCTACCTTGATGGTATTGACAATATGAATTGCCCTTCCATCTAGGCAAGTATCTTTCAGTGTCCGGGGTTGGACCAATTGGATGAAGTTTTCTTGGGAAATCGGTCTTTGTAGAGCTACTTCATATGTGGTTCCGAGGTCAACGAATTCCCTATGAGCTCGTCTCGGCCTTCTGGGTGGAGTTTCCAAGAGGTTAACTCCCTTGCCTTCATTGGCCTTCTTAGATGGGTGAGTCGTGTTGAAGCTATGCCCTGACCTTGGGGTATGAGAAGATGGTAAAGGTTTCATCATATCTATCTTGTTTTCCACATTGATGACACGAGTGCTCAAGTCTTCGACGGTGGCCTGAAGCTTAATGATTGCAGCACTTAGTCCCATGACGTCGACAGATAAACGTCCTTGAACACTTTCATTAGAAATTGCGGAATTCCTACCGAGAAGAAAATGATACGCATTACGACTTGATTTGACATGGGATCACGCATACTAAGGCAACAAACAAAGGATACTTGACGAGACGAGATGACTAGACTCTTGACTTGTGAATCCAGGAAATGTCGTGAGTGACCTCTCGTGTTTGGACTCACGGTGTTTGACTATAATTTTAGACTCGAGTGTTGACTTTGACGGAGTGACCTTCATATGATTGACCTTATTGACGGGATTGATGACACATGTTGATTCTGGACTCGAGGTTTGCTTATAGGCGTTAAGAAGACTATTGTAGTTTAGACTCAAATACGAGGCCCATTGAGACTCGTGTGTTGAGCCTCAAAACGTGTGACTCGATGTGTCGAAAATGCTTAGATCCTAACTGAATTGGGGTAGGGAGTCCAAAATGACGGCGTGACGCCTTAGGACTTTACTTGAACTTTGAAAAGACCCAAAATGTAAAGGAAGACGGGTTCATGACTCGACGGAGTTCCGACTAGGACATAGTCGGTTTGAACTTTGACTCTAACTTAGCCCAATTGAATTTACATATTTACATTTACATGATTTGAAAATCTTTTGATTAAAACAGGTTTTTTTTTTTTCGGACTCTTTTTTTTTGACGTTTTTTTTTTTCGTTTTTTTTTTCGTTTTTTTTTTGTTTTTGATGGGGTTTTTTTTTGCACGGATTTTGAAATGGGTTTTAGGCCCGAAGTTTGACTCGACATACGGACAGAGTTTGGACTTTGTTTTGCCTTTTCTCGAAAATATTTACGTTTTAAAAAGAGGTTTTAATTTTACAAAAATCGTCATGGTTTCGTTTAGAAAATGGTGATCACATATGATACAAACATTATACAAGCATTATAACGGGATGCTGAGTGCATTTAAAAGGGTTTTGGTTTAAAGGGTGGGTTGCCATACCGAACAATCAAACCCGAAGTCTGTGGAGAGGCTCGTGCCAAACAAGAGTAAGGCCGATTCCTAGTCCATTTCCTCAAGTAGTGAAGGCCCTTGATACAAACAAGAGTAAGCATCATGGTATGGATGACGTCAATCGCTATCCATCCTTAGGCCCAAATAAGAATTAGGACCGTTTAGACGGGACGATTGGTCGAATGGGTTGGGTTGGGCCTAGGAAGGCCGAATTAAACGGTCTAGGAAGACCGAGTTATGAAAACCGACAATTGTCTTGTACAAACTATTCCCTAACCTTGTTCAAGTTTCACCCTTGGCTACACGTAAGTGTATTTATCCCCAGCGGAGTCGCCAAACTGTGGACAGCGGGGGCCACGGGGGCGCTTGGGAAACAAGCGTTTGCATTTGTATGGAGTCGCCACCAATTTTTATGGGAAATTGGAACCGTTCGAATACCTCGTGTCATGTCAAGACACAAAGTAGTGACATGAACACTAAGCAATCGTTACCCTTAGCATTCTATGTCTAGAATGACTCTCATGGATGCCAATGAACACGGGTGCTCACGGAGATCTGGAGTAAGGGGTGAGGGTACGTATTAGGAAGCTCTTTTGATCGAACACCTAATCCCGCCCGCCTCGATAGCGGCCTCTACTAATGATTAGGGAAGTTATTCGTACTCGATATATCGTCGGTTATATGCATGCAATGCAACATCCATTAAATTAATCCTAGCATGTGAGAATTAACTAAGTCGGTGAACAATTAATTTAGCAAACAATTTTGTCAAAGTAGGAATTAAGGTCGATTAACATGTGAAAACATACAAATGATACAAGAAATACAATAAATACAATAAAGAGAATTACAATAATAAATACAATAATTACAATGGAATAGGCGATTTATGTCGAAAATACCTTTAAAACGGATGATTTGAGAAAAGAATAAAAGAAAGAATTGACGAACAAAACAGAGGGTGATAATACGATTAATAGTTAATTATACGTAAGCTAATTAAACTAGGTCAAAGCAGAAACGGAGTTCAGGGACAGAATTCAACCCGGAACAGGCGCAGTAGAGCTGCGTCCTTTGGAATAGGCGCAGCAGACGCTGCGTCTGTTCCTGACCTGAATTCTGGCTGTGAAGCCGGAATTGCGTGTTGTTAATATTCGTTGGTAAATTTAAAGATGGATTAAATACATGGATGAACGATATTAATTACAAATAAACAAATTAAACTAAGCTAATTAGGTTAAATACGATGAGTTAATGACGAATACAATGAACAACAGAAGAAAAATATATCAAAGACGGATTCTTAAACTCAATATGAACAAATCGAATCCCTACAACCCGGATTGAATTTTATGACGAAAACCCGCAAATATGAATTATAAGGGATTTAAGTCGGATTTATGACGAATTAAACATGTGAATGAATTATAAATAAAATACATGTGAATTATATGCTATTATAACAAAGAATTAATGAACAAACAAATAAAACAAATAAAAGACGAACGAATTACAGAGGACGAAGGAAGAAGAAAGGAAGCGAGGCTGGCGGCCTCACGAAGAGGCGCAGCAGTGCTCGCGCTCCTTCGAAGAGGCGCAGCGATTGCTGCGTCCTTTCTCGACGGTTGTCTTCGGAAATCCGTAAAGAGGGGTTTTAAAGCAACGATTTTAGAAATCGGTTTTAATTGGTACTTTCGACATAAACCTTACATTAATGATGATACAAAAAGTAAATAACAATAATAAAAGAGAGATTTACACCCTCAGACTTACATGTTGACGAAACGAGATGAACTAAGATATCGATTAGTGATGCTCGACGCGAATGTAAAGAAAGTGCCCTCGTAAGAGGAAAACGATTAGTTAATTAAGTTGATTGATGTGGAGTTGGTCAAATTGGTCGGTCATGCAACGGGGAGGCTGGTACCCGGAAGGATCCGAGCTTACGTGGTCGAATGTTCAAGCACGTAGACGCCAAAAGTAAGAACAAAGTCTAGAATGCAAAGGGAGAAGAGAAGGGCGGACACTCGCGTGAGAAATATGAGGAACGAAGGCTCCTATTTATACTAATCACACGACGGAATTATGGTAAGACTAGGATACGGAAGGAAAGATCCGGAAATAACCGACTTAGGTTAAAACACGGAAACTTGGACAAAAAGAAAGCCCTGGGAAAAGGCGCAGCAGGTGATGCGTCCCTTGGAAGAGGCGCAGCACTTGCTGCGTCCTTTCCCGGGTAGGTTCCTCTGCGCGTAGAAAACGCGTTTGACAGCCTGTCGTATTTTAGGCATAACTTTCTCTACAAGACTCGGATTAAGGTGATTTCGGTGGCGTTGGAAAGCTAAAAAAGAGATCTAGAACTTTCTATGAAATAGGCCTGACTCAACAAAGTTGTTATCACCTCGAAAAGTGGGCCTAAAGGTCGGATTATCATTTTAACTAAATGAAATGCACATTTTGCAATGTAAACTTTTAGTTTAGCCTAATGAAGTGACATGAGACTCGAAATGAGATATAATCTCAAAATTTTATGACATTCTAACCTTAGGTAGACAAGCCCATGGCTTTGACTCGGGATTTGACGGTTTTAGGAAATGAAGACGATTTTTTGACCCGGACTCCAAATGTACTCTAATTACTGCCAAAACGACCGTATCGGCACGTAGATGACAATTAAGAGGTATACATGAATGTTTGAGCAATCTCTTGACGATAAACTTACGAACTGTCACAAATCGTTCCGCGTACCAAACATGCGGCCCAATCATCACCGGGTGGTTTGCGAGGGGTGCAGAAACGAGGTGTCTACACTTAGCTACTCGATCGAGTAGCTCGGTTAGCGAGTGATAATTCGACGGGTTTTGTTAATAACACGGATTAATATATAAATCTTTCCGTCACTTTCATAATACACTTTTACAAACCTAATAACATTAAAAGGGAGTTTCAAGTTACGTTCTTCGCATTCATCCGTGTTGTTGACAAATCCCGGAGCTTGAGAGGTCGGATTCCATCGTTCTTTATACCTTTGTGATCCTTGCGTCGAGGGTAAGATCTACATACCAATTTTATAGTATTTCGTCAAGTTTCGTTAAACCCTAATTTTGGGATTGGGGGGTTTTGTGTTAGTTTTGTGATTGTTAGTAATTATGTGATTATATGTTAGGAGGAGGATTCGTAGAAAATGATTTGTGATACAGCTGTTGAGACCGTCTGATTGTGTTGCTGTTCCAGGTAGGATTTCCTACTCAGTATTAGTCCCATAATGGGATGATTGTTGATGTGTTGAGATTGTTTGTTTGATAGAGTAATTGAATTGTGATTGTGATTGTGATCGTTGTCTATGGTTCTTGAGGCGTGGCCTCGGCTGAGTGAGGTCACTTGCGGGAGTGGCTTCACGCCCTAGTTTCGCCTTCTGTGGAACCCGGCACAGAAGGGATGTGCACATTAATGGACAGGGTTATCGCTCATCATGAGGAGCGGGGATTTGGGTGGGTACGGCTGCGGTCCCCCACTGGCAGGGCTGGTCCAGTGGACAGTCGGTGATTGAGATTGTTGGGATTGGTGTGATTGTGTGTGTGTGTGACGGTTAAGTTGTCTGTTTATCTTATTGTTGATATATTGAGTTGTTTGATTAGTACTGACCCCGTTTAAATTTTTTAAAAACTGTGGTGATCCATTCGGGGGTGGTGAGCAGTTATTGAGCAGGTATGATATGACGCGTATGGGATAGCTGGGATGAGTCATCACGTGGCAGTTAGAAGTCTTCCGCTGTGTCAGACGATGTTTTATAGCTTTGATAGTTTTAGCAGTAGACCGTCCGAGAATCTTGTATTTCTTTTTATCAGTTTGGAATTGCTATGTAATCACTTTAAACTTTATTTACTTTTAAAGTTGTTTCGTTATTGTCTTATGAATATCATGCCTCGGGTAACCGAGATGGTGGCATCCTTATACCTGAGTGGTCCTGGTAAGGCACTTGGAGTATGGGGGTGTTACATACTCGGTCGAGTAAAGTGTGTCGTGGTCCCTGTTTGGCTACTGCCTAGGAATACTCGGCCGAGTATGTGGAATACTCGACCGAGTAGAGGGTACTTGTCCGAGTATACTCTATACTCGACCGAGTATCCGGTCTGTCAAGTGTTTTTCCGCGGTTTGATTTGGAAATGATTAGGGCATTATATATATTACGTTAGACAGTTTCTAATTACGCTTTACAAACCTAAAAACATTCTACGACGCCCTAATCATCTCTGAATCTCTCATTGTGTGTGGGTGATCATAGCAATTGCATTCATTCCTTTTGATTCATCGTCGGTGACGATGTGGTGTTTGATATGCATTTTTATGGTTGATTGCAGTGTAAGCGGATTGCAAAAAGGTATGGTTTCCCTACTTAGTTACTGTTAATTGATTTAAGACTGTGCTTGTGTTGTAATTGTTGTTATCTGCTGATCATCGGAGTATGGGTGTTGTGATGACGGTGATGATGTGGTTGTGTTGTGACGGTTGTGGTGTTGTGACAGCTGTGATGCTGTGGTGTTGTGTGATTATGGTGGAGTCACTTGCGGGAGTGGCTTCACACCCTAGTTCGCCCTCCGTGGAACCCGTCACGGGAGGGGATGTGCACATTAAGGGACAGGGATTGTTAGTCGCTCGTTGATGAGCTGGACTTGGTGGGGATGGGCTGCGGTCACCCACTGGCAGAGTGGATTACCTGTTGCGATGGGTAATCTGGCAGGGCTACACACTTCGGTGTGTAGTCGGTTACTGTGGAGGATGATCAGCCGGTTACATTATTTGTTTGTCTTATCTTGATTGAACGGTACTGACCCCGTGTTGTTGTTTTGTAAAACCCGCGGTGATCCATTCGGGGATGGTGAGCATATTATAACAGGTAATGCAGATGTTTAGTTATGGGACAGTCATGGGGAGTCATCACTCGAGTCTAGCTTCCGCCGTTAAGAGACTTAGCTTGCATTCTTTGTAGTTGTTAGACCTTTCACAGTTATACTTTGGTTTGGTTTTGGAAACATGTAATCACTAACTCTTTGAACTTTAATAAAGGTTGTTTGGAATTGGTAACTTTGATATGCTAACCTTGGGAAACCGAGATGGTAACTGTCTTTCATGCTGGGGTAGTCCTTGGTAAGGTACCTTGATATAAGGGGGTGTTACAAGTGTTTACTACATGATCAGGCTAGAACTTTGGCATTTCCTTGATTTCATGGCTAGCCAATGTCAAATGCGGGAGGTAGGACACCAATACTGTAATACCCCGCATTTATATAGACTCGACTCGACCAAGTAAGCGATTCACTCGGACGAGTGGAGCTCTACTCGACCGAGTGAAGTACCGAGTGCCACTGGACCGTGTTCTGGAAGCCTGTAAAATTGGTCACTCGACCGAGTGGAGCTACCATTCGATCGAGTGGACCGGCCACTCGACCGAGTGTCGGGCGAGTGCGAATTATACGAGAAATTTTAGGTGAGATGTCGCTTTCGGAACCTTATCATCTCAGATTTCCTGCACAAAACTCTTCTCCAACACTACTCACACCACTCTCTAAAGTCCCTCTTTATCTCTCAAAATTGCCCACAACAAACTCTCTCAAAACCCTAATTCCATTGAGGAGATTCTTGCCTCCCTTGTTCTTCCAATTGTTTGTAAGTTGATCTACACTTCTTATTTCCTTTATTCTTCTCTTAACAATCTTACTTAGTTAGTAGATCTCTTTATACTTGTTAGGTTGTATGGATTAAAGGGGATGTTTAAAGGGGATTTCATTAGTATGGTTATTGTAATAGGTTGTGGTATTTATTGTAACAATTAATATGTGTAGGGAGCTTCATTGAGGAGCATTTCTAGTGAGTAGCTTGTGGATTGGTGAAGATAAGCTTGAGGTAGGTTTTTCCCTACTTAGCTATGGTGATATTAGTGTTTAATTGTTCATTCTTTATTACTAATTGCATTTGTCTCATGATAGTTGCATTATAACATGTTTTGGTAACTAGGGTTTATCACATAAGATGATTTCATGATATTTAGGTTAAGATGAAGATGGTAAATTGTCATAAAAAGGATTACATTGCATGATAACATGTTAAAGAGCAATTAAACGATGAAAAATGAATTAGTGAAGAGTTGAACAAGTTTATACTTGTTTTGATGATGTAGTTGCATAATTGTATTGTTGGAGATGAGGAGATGGAGGAGCCGACTTTGGAGTAATGTTGTTTCTTTTGTTTTATATTCGTTTCCATGGATTTTGTTAGGTTTTGAACGTTTTATGCAGGTGGATAATGTCGGAGATGAAACTTCGACGTTGATTATGTTTTCTTGGCACGACAACGTTTTTCTGTAGGGAATTTGACCCGTGGCTACTCGATCGAGTGCCCCTCACTCGATCGAGTAACTGCAGACGTGAGTTAGAAATGCCTACTGGACTCGATGTACTCGATCGAGTAGCTGATGAACTCGATCGAGTAGCGTCAACTCGATCGAGTAGGTTCTTAGCTCGATCGAGTGCCCCTGTATACCAGCTGTTTCATTCTAAATTGTTTTTAATCTTTGTGCATGTGTACCTCGTTGATAATATGTTCCCTTATCATTCCTGGTAATAGCATCGTCGTGTCCCAAGTATGGTTTATACAATATAAGTATGGTTTATACAATTTTGGATGCTAAATTGAATTGCTGAAAGTAACATGTTAAATGGTGATTATAGTTCTTGTTACATGTTTTGGTAATGTCACTAAAGGAGTTCCTTGGTGTTTATGTATAATAATTGGATGAGGAAACATTCCACTTACGCAATTATGTTGTCCACTTTTCCTATGGTTTTAATATGCAAAAATCCTATCCATGTAATGTCAATGAAGTACCATGTTCGTTGTGAGTCTCAACGCATAGTATAATCTGTTCGTAATGTCAATATGGAATAAAAGTTACTGCCTCGTGTAATAGTTATAGTTCGTCTTGAAGGTGAACTTCGGGGACGAAGTTCCTTTTAAGAGGGGAAGAGTAATATCGCATGGGAAAATGACAAAATTATGACAATCTTATCGCATTTTAAGTAATTGTTGAATAGTAATTGGCAATTGTTGGTCAAATTCATCATATTATTGTATTTCGTTTCCGAGTAATTGTTCGCAAAGTTGTTAATTGAATTGTTGCTGGATGGTTGAGTAATATAAATGGTTTATAGGGGTAATATAGATGCTGTGGAATTAATTTAAAAAGAAATGCTAATTTGTTTGTGATCTAAGTGATTGATAAGTTATTGCATCTTGGTGATTGATAACTAATTGTTGTTGATAAATAGTTGATGGAGGAGAAAACGGATAGTTGTGTTGGTTTATACTTATGTAATGATAGAAATAAGTGGAAGTAACGGCTGTGTTGGTTGTTCTCGTGTATAATGTATGTTTGACGACTTGATAGGAAGCCGTGTTGGATGTTGTGTACTAAGGTAGATGATGACGATGAGTGGTGAGCGTTCATAACTGGGTGGTGGATACGAACGGTTGTGCTTGTCCTTGTCGGAATGGATGGTTGTAGGTTGCCTTATTTCCTTTCTGCCTTGTATCGTGGGGGAGGATGAGTTGAACTTCGGGGACAAAGTTCTTTTTAAGGGGGGAAGACTGTAATACCCGTCCTTTTAGAGACTCGTTGACCGTTGCTGATTGACCTTAGATACCTATTTAGACCTTCGAAAACCTTACGAGCCAACCTTGTGTCATTATAACCCTTTTGAGTGCTGGTAACCCGATATAGTGGAGGCTACTCGATCGAGTAACTTAGTCACTCGATCGAGTAAGTTATTTACTCGATCGAGTAACGTGAGTTCAGCGGGGAATTATAAATCGTAATATCGTGAAACCCAAATCATTTCTTTTCCTTTTCTCCAAAAACTAGATGCCGTCATATCATTTCTCCCTCACCTTGAGTCACCCTTTTGGAGCCTTTGAGGGTGGAGAAACCATGGGGATGGGATGCTTGCGTCGGGTAGCGGTCTTGTCGCCGGAATGCTATGTATAGGTATGTTGTCATCATCGTCATCGCCTCCCTTGGTTTCGTTTGTGATTGTGGTAGTAGTAATAGATGGTTATACTGTTTGTTATAGGTGGTTATGGTGGTTGCTTGTTGTCTTATGGTCGTGTGCGGAATCGATGTGGTTTGTTAGAGGTAGGTTTTCCTACTCAGTTATGTTGGTTGTCTGGTGTGTCGATTGTATTGTATAATTGGTTTAGTGTCGTTGTTGGTGGTATAGATTGGTTGTTGCTGATCATTGTTGTTTGTTTGTCTGTGGTTCGCGAGGTGCGCCCTCGGCTGAGTGGAGTCACTTGCGGGAGTGGCTTCACGCCCTTGATTCGCCCTCTGTGGAACCCGCCACGGAAGAGGATGTGCACATTAAGGAACATGGGTTATCGCTCGTATTAGATGAGCGGGGCTTAGGTGGGAACGACTGCGGTCTCCCACTGGCGGTGTGGATTACTGGTTGCGGTTGGTAATCTGGCAGGACCGGACCTTCGGGCAGTCAGAGGTGTGTGGGTGATTGGAGGAGGTGGTGTATGTGTGTTGCTGTGTTTGTTGTGTATGTCTTTGTGTTGTTCCTTCAGTTACTGACCTTGTGTGGTGTTGTTGTGTTGTCTTCTTGTGTTGTGTCTGTCGTGATCTACTATGGTGAGTAGTCGGTCTTAGCAGGTTGATGTCAGGATCTTAGCTGGGTGCTTGGAGGGACGAGTCTACCACGAGCCATGGCGGAGATAGTTTCACATAGTAGATAGTGGTCACGAGTTGTACCTTTATTTTGTTTATATCACTTGTAATTTAATATAACTGGTCTTTTATCGACATTTGATTATTACTGTCGTCGGGCAACCGAGATGGTAACGTCCTTATTTGCTGGGGAAGATCTTGTTAAGACTCCTTGGTAGATGGGGGTGTTACAATGGTGGTATAAAGAGAGGGAAGCTATGAGAGAGTTTTATGAAGAAAGAGGTGAAGCCGCAATACCATGGACCGACTTCAAGGTAGAGTTGAGGAATGAGTTCATTCCCGAGCATGTAAGATGCAAGCTCCGGGCGGAGTTCGACCGCTTTGCCATGACCGATGCTATGACCGTTCAAGACTATTATATCCGTTTCAACGAGCTAGCTACGTACGTGGAAGACCTTCATCTTAGCCAATCCCATTTGGCTCTCAAGTTCGAAGGGGGACTAACCGTCAAGATTCTAGAGAAGCTTCAACCCGGAGATGTGTCAAGTGTGAAGGAGGTCTATGCGAGGGCCGGAAATACGAAGAGGCTACTCGGCATGACCAAGAAGGCTAAGGAGAGGTCGGGATAAAAGAGGAAGGTCGAAAGTGAGAATGGAGGGTAACAACCCAAGAAGAATAATTTCAACCAAGCTAGATCTTACTCGGGAGGAGTACGTACAAGTGGTTATGGGAAGTCGGGCGGCTACGGCGGGAGGGCCGTGAGTGAAGGAGGAGGGCCCCAATGCTATAATTGTGGTGGTTTTGGTCACAAGAAGATGGAATGCACGAGCACCCAAAAGGGACCCAACCGAAGGTTCGGTCAAGGAGGCTCCTACTACACTCCTTCACAAAGTGGGGCTAACAATCGGAGCTCGGGAGCGTGGAGCAACCCAAGAAATGCGAACTCCAACTTCAACGGCGGCAACACCTGAGGCAACTTCAACCGGGGAGCTCCATCTCGAGCGACAAGCTTTACGGGAGGCAACGCCTCGGGAAGTAGGCCTACTCAATCGGCGAGTACAGTTCAAGGTGAACCTAAGTCGAGTGGCAAGCTCTTTGCCATGGGTAGGAAGAGTGCCGAGGAGGATGCCCACGTCATCTCCGGTACATTTCTTATTAACTCTCATCCTTCTTTTGTTTTATTCGACTCGGGGGCTACCCATTCTTTCGTGTCTAAGAGTCATGCGTCGACCATAGGATTGGGGGAGGGAGAACTAGCCAATGATGCCGTATCTTTACCTTCGGGAGAGTCAATCTTGTGTTCAAAAACCCATAAAGAAGTGCCGGTTATACTGCATGAGACCAACTTTCTGGCAAACCTTTTTGAGTTCCCTCTAGAGGGGTTTGAAGTGATACAAGGGATGGATTGGTTAAGCAAACACAAAGCCAACATAGATTGTTACCAAAAGAAGATCGCCTTGAAGGGACCAAAGGGTACTAGGGTGTCATACAAGGGCTACTTAGTTAAACCTAAGGTAAAGCTAGTTAGGGTGATGACCTTGAAGACGTGCTTGAAGAAGGGCTGCCCTATGATCTTGTATCATGTATGGGACACTAGTGTGGAGAGGCCGCAAGCGCATGATATACCGGTAGTGAGAGATATCGAGGATGTCTTCCCGGAGGAGTTGCCCGGATTACCTCCTCCTAGAGAAGTGGAATTTAGGGTGGACTTGAAGCCGGGTATGAGACCAATCTCTAAGGCCCCGTACCGTATGGGTCCAAAGGAATTAGAAGAGTTGAAGAAGCAACTTTGGGAGTTGGCGGATAAAGGCTACATAAGGCCAAGTGTTTCACCTTGGGGAGCACCGGTCCTCTTTATAAAGAAGAAGGACGGGATGCTAAGGCTATGCATTGATTACCGGGAATTGAACAATGTCACCATCAAGAACAAGTATCCTCTACCAAGAATTGACGATTTGTTTGACCAACTTAGTGGAGCCGGGATATTTTCAAAGATCGACCTAAGATCGGGGTATCACCAATTGAAGATAAAGGATGAAGACATTCCAAAGATCGCATTTAGATTAAGGTACGGACATTACGAGTTTGTAGTGATGCCATTCGAGTTAACAAACGAACCGACCGCTTTCATGGACCTCATGAATAGAGTGTTTAGTCCATACTTGGACAAGTTCGTGGTAGTGTTTATAGACGACATTTTGGTCTACTCCAAGACCAAGGAGAAGCATGAGGAGCACACCTAAGGATCGTTTTGCAAACCTTGAGGGAGCACCAACTCTATGCCAAGCTTAGTAAGTGTGAATTTTGGTTGGAAAAGGTGGCTTTCTTAGGGCATATCATATCAAAGGAAGGAGTTGTCGTGGACCCTACCAAGATTGAGGCTGTGTCTAGGTGCGTGGCACCCAAGAATGTGGCAGAAATTCGAAGTTTCCTAGGCCTAGCCGGGTATTATCGCCGATTTGTGAAAGACTTCTCCAAGATTTCTAGACCCTTGACGTCATTAATGAGGAAAAAGAGCCGTTTCAAATGGGACGGGAGTTGTGAGACGGCCTTCTTGACTCTAAAGGAGCACCTAACCACGGCCCTTGTGTTAGCCTTGCCGGAAGGGAGTGAAAATTTTGAGGTATACACCGATGCTTCAAAGAATGGTCTAGGATGTGTGCTTATGCAAAATGGTAGAGTCATTGCCCATGCTTCGCGACAATTGAAGACCCATGAAGAGAACTACCTAACCCACGACCTAGAATTGGGAGCCGTTGTCTTTGCCTTGAAGATTTGGAGGCACTACTTGTATGAATCAACCTTTAAAGTATTTTCCGACCACAAAAGCTCGAAGTATATCTACACCCAAAAAGAGTTGAACACGAGACAAAGGAGATGGATCGAGCTTATTGGGGACTATGACATGGAGATAGTTTATCATGAAGGGAAGGCTAATGTGGTGGCTGATGCCTTGAGTAGGAAGTCGGTGCACTCCTTGTATATCGCCTTGTCCATGCTATGGTTGAAGGAAGAAGTGAGCAACATGGGTATCCACGTGATACGAAAGGGGGATACAATGAGATATTTGACCTTAGAGCCCGAGTTATATGATGAAATTCGGGGAAGGCAAACAAGTGATGCAAAGATTATAAAATGGAAGGGAATGTTAGAAAGGGGAGAACCCTCGAGATTCAAGTTGCACGAGGACGGAAGTCTTAGGTTCAAGGGGAGATGGTGTATACCGAATGATGATGAACTTAATAAGAAGATTATGAATGAAGCCCACAACACCCCTTATTCGGTGCATCCGGGTGGCGATAAGTTGTACAAGGACCTCAAAACGACCTTTTGGTGGTCTAATATGAAGAGAGAAGTGGCGGAGTTTGTGGCAAGGTGCTTGACTTGCCAAAGAGTGAAAGGACAACACAAGAGACCTCAAAGGAAAGTACAACCCTTAGATGTGCCGCAATGGAAGTGGGAGTCGATATCCATGGACTTCATAGTTGGACTAGCAAGAGCACAAAAAGGGAACAACATGATTTGGGTCATTGTGGATAGATTGACCAAGTTGGCTCATTTTATCGCAATGAAGGACACTTGGAGTAAGTTCGAGTTGGCCAATGCGTATTGTAAATACGTGGTCAAACTCCATGGGTTTCCAAAGGACATAGTATCGGACCGAGATTCACAGTTTATTTCAAGATTTTGGCAAGAACGTCAAAGCTCATTGGGCAACCAATTGAATGAGGACGGCTTTTCACCCGGCAACGGATGGACAAACGGAGAGGACCATCCAAAAATTGGAAGATATGTTGAGAGCTTGTATCTTGGAATTTGGAGGTTCTTGAGAAGAAAGACTAAATTTGATTGAGTTCTCCTACAAAAATAGCTACCATGCTAGCATTGGCATGGCACCATTTGAAGCTCTATATGAAAGGAAATGCCGAAGCCCGATATGTTGGGATGCTAGCACCGAGGCCGTGCTATTGGGACCTCAAATGATCCAAGACATGATTTATCAAGTCCGTGTAATCCGTGAGAAGATGAGAGCCGCACAAGATAGGCAAAAGAGTTACGCCGACTTGAGGGGAAGTGACATCGAATTTGGCGTAGGAGACAAGGTACCACTCAAGGTCTCACCCATGAGAGGAGTCATGATAGAGTCGGGGAAGTGGCCTACCGCTTAGCACTTCCACCGGCCTTGGACCGAGTTCACAATGTCTTTCACGTATTTCAATTGCGTAAGTACATAAGTGACCCCTCTCACGTACTTGAGGCGGAAATGATCGAACTCGACGATGTCCTAACATATGTGGAAACACCCAAAGAAATCCTAGACCGAAAGGTTAGGAAGACAAGACATGGTGAGACAATCTTGGTGAAAGTGTTGTAGTCCAACCATCTTGTTGAGGAGGCGACTTGGGAGGCTGAGGAGAACATGAAAGAATGATACCCTCACCTTTTCGAGCAGGTATGAGTCCGTTACGAGGTCATAACCATGTTTCTAGAGGAGTAGGGCGTATTACGCAAGTACAAGTAACACAAAATTCTTATCTTTTATTTAGCCATACAATGTTAGTTGGTCATAGCATATTAGTTTTGATACCCGACTCAACGCTTTCCTCCTTGAGAATTCCATGGGATTTAAAATTTTCGACTCTTAGTGTGTCGGGTGTAAACTTCGGGGATGAAGTTCTTTTTAAGAAGGTAAGATTGTAATACCCCGTATTTATACAGACTCGACTCGAGCAAGTAGGCGATTCACTCGGCCATGTGGAGCTCCACTCGACCGAGTGAAGGACCGAGTGCCACTGGACAGTGTTATGGAAGCCTGTAAAATTGGTCACTCGACCGAGTGACCATCCACTCTACTGAGTGGAGCTACCACTCGATCGAGTGCCAGGCGAGTGCGGATTATACGAGAAATTGTAGGTGGGATGTCACTTTCAGAACCTTATCATCTCAGATTTCCTAAACAAAACCCTTCTCCAACACTATTCACACCACTCTCTAAACTCGCTCTTTATCTCTCTAAATTCCCCACAACAAACTCTCTCAAAACCCTAATTCCATTGAGGATATTCTTGCCTTCCTTGTTCTTCCAATTATTTGTATGTTGATCTACACTTCTTATCTCCTTTATTCTTCTCTTAACAATCTTACTTAGTTAGTAGATCTCTTTATACTTGTTAGGTTGTATGGATTAAAGGGGATGTTTAAAGGGGATTTAATTAGTATGGTTATTGTAATAGGTTGTGGTATTTATTGTAGCAATTAATTTGTGTAGGGAGCTTCATTGAGGAGCATTTCTAGTGAGTAGCTTGTGGATTGGTGAACATAAGCTTGAGGTAGGGTTTTCCCTACTTAGCTATGGTGATATTAGTGTTTAATTGTTCATTATTTATCACTAATTGCATTTGTCTCATGATAGTTGCATTATAACATATTTTGGTAGCTAGGGTTTATCACATAATACGATTTCATGATATTTAGGTTAAGATGAAGATGGTAAATTGCCATAAAAAGGATTACATTGCATGATAACATGTTAAAGAGCAATTAAACGATGAAAAATGAATTAGTGAAGAGTTGAACAAGTTTATACTTTTTTTGATGATATAGTTGCATAATTGTATTGTTGGCTTATCCTTGGTTGTTGGACATTTGATCGAGTCCATTTCGTGTTCACAATTAAGCATATGTGGTCGTTGGTCAATGGTCGATACAAAACACAATTTATACTTCACAAACAACTCTACAATTAGTAAAGAGGCAAGTAAAGGTCGGATCCCAAGGGACGGGTATTAAAATGAGAATTCTATTGTAACTAGTAGTGTCTAAGGGATGTCACAAATTGGGTTGATGTAGAAGGTTACTAAACTAAAATAGCAATGAAAATAAACTAACAAGGTAAATAAAATAAGGGGTGTAAACAATTGATTAAAGGCACTAGGGTGTCATGGGTTCATAGGGGAATCATGGGATATGATCATACAAACATGTTCTCAAATTATAAGCAAGCAATTATTGTTGTGATGGATTGAGTTGGGTTATATCTTACAATCCTAGGAAAGTTTGGGTCCCGGAGCCGAATCGATTAGATTGTACAACACCTACAAGTCGACTTAATCTTTCCTACTCAACACATGCATGGTCTAACAAGACTCGAGTTGGGTTATGTCTTACAAGTCAAGTTGAAAGGATAGGTGATGATAGTAAATGCAAGGATTCATAGGCTTAGCATTTCATCAAATATAACATGTGCATGTATTAAGATCAAAACAAGCAAGCAAATAAGATATGAAAGCATATTAATTTAAGCATGAATCATTCCCCATGTTGGTTTCCCTAATCACCCATTAAACCCTAGCTAAGAGACTACTCACTCATTATCATATTGATCATGCTAGAAAGGTTGTCAATCATACTAACATAATGAAACATGATGAATAAATGAAAGTAATTAGCAATAATTAAAAAGGGATTAAGAGATTATACCTACTAATGATTCCAATAATAAAGCAAGAATAATAGAAGTACTTGAATCCTAGATTGAGAGGTTGTCAATCTCCCAATAATAACCCAAATAATCTTCAATTACCCAAAATAAAGTAAGAACAAGAGAGAGATTAAAGAACTAAAACTTGGATTAAAACTTGATTAATATTTGATTACAATATTGAAGAGAGATTTGATTGATATTAACTACACTAATTATTGATAAGAAGAACATGCTCCTCTAATTAGACTAATGGGGTATTTATAGTGAAAATTAGGGAGGATGCATTAGGGTTAACTAAGGGCTAAACTAGTAATTACACTTTTAAGTTGAGCAAGGAGACTCCGGTATTCTCCGAGAGAAGGGCTTCTCTAATCGTAGCTTGAAGAATGGAAAAACGTGCTGTACTGAAATCCGTGCGGATGGGAGTCGGGACGGCCGGATCTGGGCTGGAGAATCCGAGCGGATCCTTGGGCAAGACGGTCGGATTGGCGAGGGGGAATCCGAGCGGATTCCTTTGAGGGACGCTCGGATTGGGCTTGGGCGGACGGACGGATTGTGTACAATCCGTTCGGATTGTCTGGCAGCATCTTTTCTTCTTCTTTTCTTCCCTTTTCTTCATGAATTCCTTGGGGATTTCCTTGGGGACTCAAGGATCCTTTTCTCAACAATGCTCTTCTACTATGCTATGTACAAAGGCCTTCTAGTCTTGTCTCTCCTTGATGCTTGGTCATTGAATATGATCAATTTAGCCTTGTTTTGCCATGAAAATGCAAGATTCTTACTCCTTTCCTACCAAGGGATCAAAATCTCAAAGAATATGCAAAACAAAGAACTAAAGATAAGAAATGACCCAAATAGGTACTAAAAAGCATGGAAACAATGGTAATTCGGGGGCTAAATATGCGCCAATTATGGTCACATCAAATATCCCCAAACCGAACCTTTGCTCGTCCCGAGTAAAGAGGTGACAAAGACTAGGACCAATACTAACCTAACCTAATAATAATAGCCGATATGAGACAATTAGCGGGTCTCACTCCGCCCCTTCAACTCACAACAAGACAACCATGAGGTAGGATGCCTTCTTGCAAGGCAAGGTGGGTCTTGCCAAAATGGCGACACATCCAAACATTAAGCACACAAAAACACATAATGGATGCATCTACAAAAAGAATAGCCACCTTCCTCATCTAAGTGGCGGAAATTATCTACAAGGGAAGCAATTCAAGGGTACACAATCCTTCATAGATGCAATTTGTTCAAACTACTAAGCCTAGAAGGATACCATTAAATCACCTCCAAAATGTGTCAAGCTAGGGTACCTTTGTCCTCAATCGTTAAATGCTTTTGTCAAGAGTAGACTCCCTATGGTGTTAGAAACACTGGAGGATCGCGGAATTCCCCCTCTTGCCTAGACAAGAAGAAGGGTCGTCCCCTCTCTACCATGCACAAAAATGGATACGATGGATAAAGGGATCGATAGATATTTGAGTTTCACTTTGGGAGTTTGCTTTTATTTTTGTTTTCCCCCCAATTTCATTGGCATTTGACATTTGAGAACACTTTCTTTGCCATTTCTTTTGATTTTTGGCATTTCAATACTTGACAACTTTTTGAATTTCTTTTTGAACATTTTCAAAGTCACCCCAATTAGTAACGAGGGTGCCTTGTATTTGAAGCTTAGGAGTTCTATTTTTGCTCCTCTTTTCATTTGATGCATTTTTGCAAACTTTCTTTCACTTTTCATTGAACTCAAATTGATTTCTTTTTGTTTTGTGCCCATTCCCTTTGATGACAAAAATGTGGTAGAACATGGATGAATGATAGAAGTATGCATGGTTTCAAGGGTCACCTTGGAATAAACGGTAGCCAAGGAGTTATCACACCACAAGGTACTCTTGACTAGGCCTTAAACCATGGGTCAAAGGATACTAGCATGACACATCCTAGGGTGTTTTACAAGTATTCTAACAAGCAAAGTCTTAAGAATAAAAAGCATCTACTAGGGCCTATATACACTTGTCAAGCTTCCCAAATAGACGGTTTCGCAAAATTTTTCTAAACATGCAACTACATGCCATGATGCAACTAACATATAAACATCCTAATGCAAATGATTCTACCAACTAATATGTCATATAAACTAAATGCAATCCTAAGTTCACATTGTTTTTACCGCATCAATCAAAATAAAGCCACATAGTCATTAACATAAAGAGGAAAAAGGAGATTGGAAAGATCATACCATGCGGTCTTCAATATCCTCATGTCTCGGATGTGGCGTAGTCAATCAAAGTGAACAAAGATAAACAAACACAATATGTACAAGACAATATATACAAAGGAAATGAACTTGTTTTTGGTTTTTCAATTTTTCAAATTTTTATGATTTTTGAAAATTTTCAATTTTTATGGTTTTTGAATAAAAGTATAAAAGTTAAGTGTTAGAATTCCCATCCCCACACTAATATGGGCATTGTCCTCAATGGCCAAAATGATGGAAATTATGCAAAAATGATGCATGATTTCTATACTAAATGCAATTCTACACTAAGCTATACTACATGATGCATGGTTTTTGTTATGACGGAGAGGATAATTTAGATTACCTCCCGTTGTGTATGCATTAATTTCCCCAAACCAAATAAGACACTATTGCTAATGTCAAAGCATGGGGGAGTTCATGCACACACTATGCTATGCATGAAACTAGATTGTCATTTTGGATTTTCAAAAATGGGAACAATAAAGAACACCTCAATGGAACCGAGGTGTGAGTCCTTTGATGTTGCTAGGACTAAACCAACAATGATCAAAATGAAATAAAATACAAAGAGATATAGACAAACCGTGGGAGTGTAGGAGTCTCCAAGGCTAGTCTTCCATCATGCTATTATCATCACCACTTCCCTCATGAGAAGCGGTCACATTGCCACTTTCCTTGGCACTTTCTTCATTATCTTGCTCATCATCATCTTCACCATCTTCACCATCTCTTTCTTCATCTCCACTTGCTTCTTCCTCAATATTATCATCAATTTCTTCACCATTTCCAACAACCTCATTGTCTTCCACCACGTCCCTTGATGCACCCGGAAATAAGGCTTCTCTATCCGCCCAACTAGGCAAAGGACAAGATGGATCAAGGAGTCCTTGCCTAGCTAGATGTAGGAGGGGAGGATATTGAGCCAAATATGCATCCTTCCGATCTTCATAAGCTTGCTTGTGCATGGCTTGCATAAGAAGAGTGACATAGTCTTTTCCAATTTCAACTCCTTGCGGTTTGAACTCTTCATACACAAAGGGGTAAGGTGGTATAACAATGGAAGAGGAGGGAGTTTCATGATCACCCTTTTGTTGTTGAATGATGTACTCGGCTTCTTCGGATAGGGGAAGTAAATAGTTGGTCCGGTGGACACTAAGACGGCAAATCTTTGCGGGTAAAGTGAATGATCGAGCCTCACTAGTAAGCCACCCATACTTGGTATCAAGGGGATTGTGAGCAACCCACTTAAACTTGTTAATCAAGATGGACATATCAATAAGATGGCCACCATCCTTAGCCTTGTACTTGCTATCCTTATTGAAATTAGGATCAAAGTGCTTGGCTAGGACCGTGACAAGGCCGCCATTAACAATAACGGTTTGACCCTTTTTCCCACTATCTACATGGAGCCATCTATCAACCAATAGCCTCAAAGAATTGTAAGGCTTGGTGTGAATTCTTCCAATATTCAAAGTTGATTCAAGGAGAATAAAATCGAGTCCCGTGAAATGATTGGTGTCTTTCCTAGCAATTATGGTATTTCCCACAACTTTGTGCCATATTCTTATGCCCGGATGATGGACCAAAAGAGCACGACAAGCATGAAAATCTTCAAATTTCTTCCCGGAGATTGCCTCCCAAAGAGGCTCGGGATCATACTTCCCATATTGCTTATAAAATTTATGTTCATCGCTAAGACCCAAAATTTCACCCAATTCCGGAAAGGTAATGCGTCTACTAGTGTTAGCTAGACGAAACTCAATATTTTCCCTATTCTCAACTTTTGTCACTTTTAAAGAACTTAAGAATTCCAAAACAAGGGAGGGGTATGTTACTTCCTTCATTTCAAACAATTTCTTCAAACCCATGGCATTGAAAAAGACTCTTGTTTGTTCAAGAACACCCAACTTCTCTAAAGCATCTTGACATATGAATTTGGTGGATTGGATTTGTTTCATAGCAAACTTGACAAATGTATTTCTATAGGTATCGGAAATGAATGTTACCTCCGGAAAATGCAAGAGTTGATCGACACGGAGTAGAAGGTGATGCTTCCATAGGAATTTGTTGTTGTTGTTGCACTACCAAGTTTGGTGTTGCTACCACCATTGCCAAAGCTTTCTTTGCTTGTAGAGCTTTTTGCCTTTGAGAGAGAGCCTTTGCTTTTGGTGCCTTTGTTGCCTTTGTTGCTCCCTTTGTTCTTGCCATTTGATGAACTAACCAAGAAAAGAATCAAAAATCTTCAATTTGTAGAATGCCCAAATCGATTTGAAGGTGAAAGGCTTTGCCTTTATAAAAACAAAAATCGATTCAAAGGTTGAAGAATTTGTTCTTGGTTTTGATTGTTAATGAAGATGGAGTGATTGATTTGTTGTTTGAAAGATGGTTGGATTTGATTTTGGTGGATTTTGTTGAGGGTTTTTGTTTTTGAGATGGAGAGGATGAGGGTTTTGATGTTATGGGTAGTGTTTATGAATGAATGAATGAATGAAGGTGGGGTGGTATTTAAAGAATTCGACAATTTTAGGACGCAGGGACAATCCGTGCGGATTGGGCGCAATCCGTGCGGATTCTACAGCTTCAAAGTTTTCAAAATCCCGCCTAGAGACGGGCGGATTCTGGGGAATCCGCTCGGATTCTTCTGAGATGGGACGGGCGGATTTCGTGCAGGATGGACGGATTCTTGTCCAGAGATTTTTCTTTGTTTTTTTCTTTAGCTTTGAGACGGGCGGATTGTTCACAAGACGGACGGATTCTGTGAGACGGGCGTCTTCCCAGAAATCCGCTCGGATTCTTTGACAGTCAAGAAATTTGCAATTTCAACACAGCCCAAGACGGGCGTCTTCTTAGCAGGACGCTCGGATCTTCTTCAGACGGGCGGATTCTCAGGAATCCGCTCGGATTGGTCCTTGTGTACACGGATTCAGTTCCATCCGTGCACCAATGCATTCCCTTATCATTCTTTCTTTCTTTCTTTCAAATCTTGTGTTCTTCATTGTGGGGGCACTACTAAGGCATGAATAGCCTAGGCAATTGCCATCCCCACACTAAGGTAAAGCACTACACATCAATTAAAATCATTAGTCCCTCCCTCACTTCTCTCTTACATGACAATTATTTTGATCAAAGTAAAAATAAATCCAAAAATGACAAAAATGCAATACAAAAATTGAAATGCAAGTTAGGGGGTTAGAAATATTTACAAGTGGTGGTTTAGGGAGGACTCCACCAAACTCTCATTCTTGATGAGATGTCAAGGGGGCATGTTCAAGGTGTTGTTGATGTTGCTCAACACCTTGAAGAAGTAATCGAAAGCTTGTTCATTGTTATGGTAGAGGTCCTCAATAGACCGTGGCCCTTGTTGTTGATCATGATCGATGGCATGTCCAATGTAGGGATTAAAGATCCCTTCAAATTCGTCGTCCCAAAGACCACAAACTTCATTGAGTTGATCATTGAAAATCTCTTGCTTAGATGGAGACAACTCTCCCAATTTCTTCTCTTGGCCAATGAGGCCATCATCTTCTTCCTTGGTTGATTTTGATGAGCTTTGCAAGCTCTCCTTGTCATAATTCACTTGCTCTTTGAATGGAGCATCTTCAACTTTCTTCCTCCATTGGAGTTCCGATTTCTTCCCTTCATCCTTCCGGCTATAATGATCAATCATGAAACATGGCTCATGCAAACGAGGAGCTCTCATGGTCTTGTCAAGATTAAAAGTTATGCTTTCATCTCCCACTTCTAGAGTGAGCTCTCCATGTTTCACATCAATCACCGCACCCGCGGTGTGTAGGAAAGGTCTTCCTAAGATGATTGGAATGTTGGAATCTTCCTCCATATCAACAATGACAAAGTCCACCGGGATGAAAAACTTCCCAATTCGCACGGGGACATCTTCCCATATCCCTAATGGTGTCTTCGTCGATCTATCGGCCATTTGAAGAGTGATATTGGTGCATTTAAGCTCTCCCATTCCCAACCTTTTACTCACCGAGTACGGCATGACACTCACACTAGCCCCTAGATCACATAAGGCTTTGTTGATCGTTGTGTCGCCAATGGTACACGGTATTGAGAAGCTTCCCGGATCCTTTAACTTTGGAGGTGAACTCCCTTGAAGTATTGCACTACTCACCTTAGTGAAGGCGATAGTCTCAAGTTTCCGGATCGACTTCTTCTTTGTGACGATATCTTTCATGTACTTTGCATAGGCCGGAACGTGATTGATTAATTCCGTGAAAGGAATTGAGACTTCTAAGTTCTTCACAATTTCCATGAACTTTCCAAGTTGATCATCAAATTTAGGCTTGGCTTGACGACTTGGAAAAGGAAGTCTAATCACAATGGGCTCCTTCTCTTTGGCTTTGTCTTCATTTTTCTTTGAACTTTCTTCCTTTGATGATTCCCCTTCTTTGGGACTTTCCACCACAACTTCATTCTTTTCACTAGCTTTCACAACTTCATCCTCAACTTGCTTCTTTGGTGCTTCATATCTTGTACCACTTCTCAAGTGAATGGCACTAACCGTTTCATGTCTAGGGGGATTACTTTGAGGTGGTAATTGCCCCTTTTGTCTTTGTGAGCTTGAAGATGCTAGTTGGGTCAATTGTGTTTCCAACATCTTGGTGTGAGCTAGAATGTTGTTGATGGTGGTGTCTTTTGCTTGGCTATCTTTTTGCATTTGGGTGAAAAATTCTTGTTGATTCTTTTGCATTTGGAGGACCGCTTTTTGGACATCAAAACCTTGGTCATTTTGGTGATTGTATGGATTTTGATTTTGGTAACCTTGGTTTTGATTGTAAAAGGGTCTTTGATTTTGATTTCTCATGGGTGGTGGGGTGTATGTTGTTTGAGGGTTTTGAACATTTTGGCTTTTGTATGAGAGATTTGGATGGAACTTGGTGTTTTCATTGTAAAAATTTGAATAAGGGGTACCACTTTTGTAAGCTTGGAAAGCATTAACTTGTTCGGTTGTTCCCCCACATTCACTTGAGTCATGACCCAAGGTTCCACAATTCTCACATATCCCGCTTGGGATTGATGAGGATGCCGTCATGGCATTGACATGATGCTTCGATGATTTTGAGTTTTCCTCAAGTCTAGCCATAGCTTGTTCAAACTTCAAGTTGATTGTGTCAATGTGAGCACTAAGTTGAGCACCCAATTGAGTAACGGTGTCCACTTCATACTTTCCTCCTCTAGTAGCCTTGCGAGGTCTACTATATTGTGAATTATGGACCGCCATTTCCTCAATCTTGTTCCATGTTTGATTGTCATCAACTTCGGTGAACATTCCATTTGATCCCATATTGAGAATGTTCCTTGAATCTTCATATAAACCATTCCAAAATTGTTGCACTAAAAACCATTCGCTAAGTCCATGGTGAGGACATGAGCGACAAATACCTTTGAACCGCTCCCAAGCTTCATACAAAGATTCTTCATCCCTTTGCTTAAAACCCGTAATTTGAGCTCTTAGCATATTGGTCTTTTCCGGTGGGTAGAATTTTTTGTAGAAAGCTAGAGCTAGCTTCTTCCAAGAATCTATTCCAAGGGTGGCCTTATCAAGGCCTTTCAACCATTGCTTTGCGGTGCCGATTAACGAAAAAGGAAATAAGACCCATCTTATTTGGTCTTGAGTCACGCCCGTTTGAGAGATAGCTTCACAATAATCGCAAAAGGTTTCCATATGAGAATGAGGGTCCTCACTAGGCATTCCCCCGAATTGGCTCCTCTCAACTAGTTGGATGAAGGCGGACTTGGCAATAAAGTTTCCGGTAAGATGTTGTGGGGTAGGAGTACCATTTGGTAGATCCTCCTCGGTGGGTATAGAGTGTGACGAGAATTTAGGCATTGTAGGTGGATTTTGTGTGGTATTGTTTAATGGGTTTTCTTCTCCTTCTATTGCGAAAGGATTGACAAACTCACTAGTGGGTTGAACAACTTCACCAACACCTCCCAAATTCCTCCTAACAAGTCTCCTATTATTCGTCAAGGTTCTTTCGATTTCACGGTCAAAAGGTAACAAATCTCTTTGTAACCTTCTAGACATGCAAAATATCAAACAACTCGAAAACAATTAGAACAAACCTTGAGGAGTTTTACTTCCCCAAGGTGAAAAAGACACAACTAAAAACAATAAAAGAAATCTTAAATCAATTAAACACCGTCCCCGGCAACGGCGCCATTTTTGATCGAGTCCATTTCGTGTTCACAATTAAGCATATGTGGTCGTTGGTCAATGGTCGATACAAAACACAATTTATACTTCACAAACAACTCTACAATTAGTAAAGAGGCAAGTAAAGGTCGGATCCCAAGGGACGGGTATTGAAATGAGAATTCTATTGTAACTAGTAGTGTCTAAGGGATGTCACAAATTGGGTTGATGTAGAAGGTTACTAAACTAAAATAGCAATGAAAATAAACTAACAAGGTAAATAAAATAAGGGGTGTAAACAATTGATTAAAGGCACTAGGGTGTCATGGGTTCATAGGGGAATCATGGGATATGATCATACAAACATGTTCTCAAATTATAAGCAAGCAATTATTGTTGTGATGGATTGAGTTGGGTTATATCTTACAATCCTAGGAAAGTTTGGGTCCCGGAGCCGAATCGATTAGATTGTACAACACCTACAAGTCGACTTAATCTTTCCTACTCAACACATGCATGGTCTAACAAGACTCGAGTTGGGTTATGTCTTACAAGTCAAGTTGAAAGGATAGGTGATGATAGTAAATGCAAGGATTCATAGGCTTAGCATTTCATCAAATATAACATGTGCATGTATTAAGATCAAAACAAGCAAGCAAATAAGATATGAAAGCATATTAATTTAAGCATGAATCATTCCCCATGTTGGTTTCCCCTAATCACCCATTAAACCCTAGCTAAGAGACTACTCACTCATTATCATATTGATCATGCTAGAAAGGTTGTCAATCATACTAACATAATGAAACATGATGAATAAATGAAAGTAATTAGCAATAATTAAAAAGGGATTAAGAGATTATACCTACTAATGATTCCAATAATAAAGCAAGAATAATAGAAGTACTTGAATCCTAGATTGAGAGGTTGTCAATCTCCCAATAATAACCCAAATAATCTTCAATTACCCAAAATAAAGTAAGAACAAGAGAGAGATTAAAGAACTAAAACTTGGATTAAAACTTGATTAATATTTGATTACAATATTGAAGAGAGATTTGATTGATATTAACTACACTAATTATTGATAAGAAGAACATGCTCCTCTAATTAGACTAATGGGGTATTTATAGTGAAAATTAGGGAGGATGCATTAGGGTTAACTAAGGGCTAAACTAGTAATTACACTTTTTAAGTTGAGCAAGGAGACTCCGGTATTCTCCGAGAGAAGGGCTTCTCTAATCGTAGCTTGAAGAATGGAAAAACGTGCTGTACTGAAATCCGTGCGGATGGGAGTCGGGACGGCCGGATCTGGGCTGGAGAATCCGAGCGGATCCTTGGGCAAGACGGTCGGATTGGCGAGGGGGAATCCGAGCGGATTCCTTTGAGGGACGCTCGGATTGGGCTTGGGCGGACGGACGGATTGTGTACAATCCGTTCGGATTGTCTGGCAGCATCTTTTCTTCTTCTTTTCTTCCCTTTTCTTCATGAATTCCTTGGGGATTTCCTTGGGGACTCAAGGATCCTTTTCTCAACAATGCTCTTCTACTATGCTATGTACAAAGGCCTTCTAGTCTTGTCTCTCCTTGATGCTTGGTCATTGAATATGATCAATTTAGCCTTGTTTTGCCATGAAAATGCAAGATTCTTACTCCTTTCCTACCAAGGGATCAAAATCTCAAAGAATATGCAAAACAAAGAACTAAAGATAAGAAATGACCCAAATAGGTACTAAAAAGCATGGAAACAATGGTAATTCGGGGGCTAAATATGCGCCAATTATGGTCACATCAACATTGGAGGATCTTTGGTTTCGATTTTGGAGACGGAAGGCGGTTTGGAAACCGTCTTCCGCTCAAGTCACCCTTGGAGCTTCCTACTCCAAGAGGGATGTGCACATTTAGTACTTGGGTTATGGAGGGACTCGTGTGGTGAGGCACGACATCTGGCAGAGGACTCGAGTCGCACTCGGGCCCGGTTCCAAGGACGTGTTCCGAGTACCTAGTGTATGTTAGTGACATCGTGGGCATGTCCCGGTCACCGGTTGTGTGGATATGTTGGAGGGTGATCTCTTATCTCTTGTTGTGCCTTGTGGTTTCACCTTGTATTGTCATATGTTGGTAAGCTTAGTTCACATGCACTGAACATTCTTATCATCTAGCTAACACTTGGGTTTTAATAATCTGTGGTGAACCATACATCGATTTCCGCCCATATGGGGAGCAGTGTTGACAGGTTAGCATGATTCATTCGAGGGCTTGGGAGCGGTCTTCACTTGTCATCATCACTTGGGTCTATCTTAGTTTTTGACTATTAAACTCCTACTCTTCGATATGGTTGTATAACTATTTGGCATGGTATTTGCATCCCCCGACTTGTAAACAATTTAACTATAACTTATATATTGCATGATGTTGAGTTAGAACTTCTTTACTCGCTTGATCACACTATAAAACTTGGAAAACCAAGTCTTATGACACCTCCATGTGTTGGGAAGGCCTAGAGGAAAGGGTCCCGACTTATGGGGGTGTTACAAATACAATGTGTGGCGCATGTAAGAGGAGCTCAAAGTATTACTGGCTCGTTTGGAACAATTTTCTCAAGAGGAACCGAGACCACGTGAGCCTATCTTTTCTTATTTTGCTTTTCTACCTCCCAATGTGAGTCTTTTCAATCTAATTATTTTGAATTATTGGATGATGATGACGATGGTCCGACTCTTTCTTTTAAAATTCCCCTTGATGTTATCCTAATTGAAAATTTAGAGATCTATGTTGAAGAAAATGAATTTGTAGTAGATGAGACACTCACCATGGATGATGTTGGGCCCGTTAGTCATGAAAACGTTGAGGTTTTTCCCCTAGTCATTTGAACCTTTTGAAAATCCTTTCATGGAGGATGTGGTTGACCTTTTAAAGGTTGATGGAGGACTTAGTGATGCGCACATGGAAGTTAAGTGGGATGAACCCCCTCCCCTCCATTTTTTATGAGTCCTATCACCTTGAGTTTTCATACCACCAATTTGAGACCATTCATGATTATAATTTGTACACTAACGGTTTATTTCATGGTCTTAGGCTTGTAGCTCCATTTCTTGCTGATGAGTGGAGTAGTACGGTGGTTCTATTTGAAATCTCTTATGGGCATTTTGATAAGATTAGTCATTTCTTGCCTTTGATATTTCATGCTTATATCTTAACAATTGTTTACATATGCTTGTGTATTGCTCATCCGTAGGAATATGATCAACTTCTAAGGGCATTGACATGCTTTTTAAGGGACGATGGATATTCATTTAGGAAAATTTGTTTTATTTATGCTTTTTAAGACAATTTACTGTTTTTTTTTGGACAATTGCAATTTCAATTCGGTTTTGATGTAATAGTATAGTTAGGACAATAAGAAATTTAGCTTGCTTTCGTATGTAGTTGCTTGTCTTTCGTAGGTACTTTGCTACTTGGATTGGACTTTACCCCGTTTTCAAGCTAGCTTGGGGGAGCTTCTACGCGGTTGTATGCTTTCTTTCCTTTCTTTATTTCCGCATGTGTTGTCTCATCTTCCCTTGTTGGGTGTCCTTCTTTGTTTTACACATTGGGGACAATGTGTTGTTCTAGCTTGGGGGAGGGATTTAGTGAGTCTAGTTATGGGAAATCTACTAAACTAAAAATTGAAAAAATTTCATAAAAGGTGTTTGTTGTGTCCACCCTTTTGTCTTATGCATAATGTCTTTCCTCTTTGGATTTCCCATATTGTAGCTTTTGACGGGTTTTGCATATATGGGGATGTCTTGACATAGTAGGTGGAAGATGAAATTTGAACCAAATAGGCATGATCTTGACTTTTGGCAAGTCAAAAAATGGTAAGGTAGAGCCTCCTTGGACCGGTACATCTTTTTTCGGTCTCACTTAGGTGAGTGTAGGTCTCCTTATAGTGTGTGTTATATCAATAACGCACAAGTATGGTTTTTATTTCATCTTTTATGAGCATTACTTTCATTATATACTTGCATTTGAAGCCATTCACATAGACATTTTTGCCCATTTCTAGCCCCTTCTTACACATGTTTACATCTTATCTAGCTACATTTTAAATTTCCCTACCTTGTTATGCTAGTAGCTATGTCCTTAGTCTTACGGTGCTCATTCGAGTAAGGCTTACTCTGTCGAATAAGTGAGTTGGTGCGTATAAAACAGTGTTCTGCTGATGGGTACTCGATCAAGTAGGTGTCACTCGATCGAGTAGGGGGCACTCGATCGAGTAAGTCACTTACTCGATCGAGTAAGTCGGGTTTTATACGGGTTTTTGCCCGGTTTTGATAGCAATGCGTGAAATAATATATAAATCTTGTACGTTAGTTCTTTTTACCTTTTTCCTAAAACCTAAACTTTTTACAAAGAAAACAAAGCAACGTCGATTCTTCTTCTCTCATTGCTATCAAATCCAAAGGCTATAGTCGTCGGATTTCAGAGTTCTTTATACCATTGAGACCGTCAAGTTGTGGGTAAGATTCTAGTATGATTTTTATATCGTTTCATTGATTTTAGTTGAAACCCTAATTGGGTATTTTGGGGGGTTTTTGGGAGTATTGTGATTGTTAGATAGTAATTGTATGATTGTGTGATTAGAGGAGGTGATTTCGTTGGAGAACGGTTTTGATTAGCTGATTGTGACGATCTTGGTGAATTGCTTTTCCAGGTAGGGTTTCCCTACTCGGTTATTGATTACATTGTATTTGATGATTGATTGTTGTTGGTTGTTTACTGTTGTTGATCTTTATCGTATTGGAATTGGTGATTGGGAATTGTTGGTGTATAACTGGTTGATTGTGTTTATCTGTGGTTCACGAGGTGCGTCCTCGGCTGAGTGGAGTCACTTGCGGGAGTGGCTTCAAGCCCTTGATTCACCCCTTGTGGTTCCCGTCACAAGGGGTATGTGCGCATTAAGGAACTTGGGTTTTCGCTCGGAGTTGATGAGCGAGGATTAGGTGGTAACGGCTGCGGTCCCCCACTGGCGGTGTGGAATATATGTTGCGATAGGTATTCTGGCAGGGCTACACACTTTAGTGTGTAGTCAGATGTGTGGAGATGTGACGGAGTTGGGTGATCGTATATATTGTTATCTTGCTTATCTTGTATTGTGTAATCAGTAATTAACCCCGTTAATTGTTTTAAAAATTGTGGTGATCCATTCGGGGATGGTGAACAGTTATTGAGCAGGTATGAGATAGATTGCGCGCGGGATAGCTTGGATGGAGTCACCATGTGTCACTAGAGTCTTCCGCTGTGTCGTTGAACTTATATTTCTTTCTAGATGGTTTAGATATTTTGAAACAGATGTATTTCTGTGGACATGGGCCACGTCTCGGTCTGCGTATTTGGGCCACCTACCGATCTGCGGTCACGGGCCACCTACACGCCAAGCCAAACTGTGGACATGCAACGGTCTTTTGAAAGCCACGCCCGGCGGCGTAAAAATGCTTTCGACCGGATCGCTTTAGATCGGTCGGTTTCGTCTCGGCAAGGGCCGCGAAACGATGTAGAGATGTTCGGAGTCGCCACCAAGCATTTATGGGATGCCTGGAACCCGTTCGAATCCACTTTATACCTAGGTCAACCAAGGCAAAAAGCGGTGTTTGACATAGGTACTAAAGATAAGGAATCGTCCCCCTTTTAGCATTCTATGCCTAAAATGACTCTCTTGCACCCTGGATAAGGCCATCCACTATCTAAAGGTTCTGAGTAAGGGGTGAGGGTACGTATTGGGAATCCCTTTAATCGGACACCCAATCCCGCCCGCGTTAGCGGCCTCTACTGATCGATCGTGGTTGTTTAAGTGCAAGAGTTGATAAAACGGTGTAAATGCATGAATGCACATCCAAAAGTTTTAATCTAACATGTGAGCTTTCTAAGTCGGTTTGTTAATCCAAATATCAAGCATAAGATGTCAAGTTGGATTTAATGTTGATTTGCATGTGAAAACGGAAATTAAACATCCATTTACCAAATTTGGATTGTGATGCTTAACACGATCCATTTATTGAAAAAGGATGTTAAATGACAAAGTGTAAAAACGTGAGCTTATCAATCTGATCCGTCATGTATTCGGATAAACCGTAATCGAGATCGTCCTAGACAAGTGCTAAAAACGAGGCAGAACAGTGCCAGGCAGCCCTGTTAAGGCGCGAGCCTATTGGCGATAAAAGGGGATCTGCCCTGGTTTTGAAATGTAGAAAACAGACGGCCTCTTGGGGCGCGAGCCATGAGCCGACCCAAGGGGGCGTCTCCTGGTTTTTGAAAAGGTTGTTTAAAACCGTATTTGTGATTAAATAATTTGCAAGTATTGTTTGCATGACTCGGAATAATTACTATTATGTTAGTAATATCCGTTGTCGGACTTGCATGTTTGAAAAGCATAGTTTACAAATAAAAAAGTAAAATGTTGATTTGAACTAAATATATTAAGTTCATTTCTTTGTAATTAGTCAAGTTTGTCATCGTACTCGGATTAAACCGACATGGTATAAAGAACCAAGGATGATTATGAATTATGACTAATGTGTTTACAAATGTAAACAAATGAGAAAAATGCTAAATAAAAGAAAAGGGTGTTAAAATACCCATTAAAATGTAATTAACCAAATATATCACCGAGTCACGGAATAAACCGCCATGGTATAAAGAACCAAGGATGATTTTCATAATGGTCAAAATATGTTCATCATAAAAATGAATCAAAATGGTAAAAACCGTAAAAGGAAAGAAGTAAAAATAAAAGAAAGTGTTGAAGGAAAGACGAACTCAAACACGGATGAGTCTGACCCGAGACCCACAAGAGGCGCGAGCTCCCTTGCATAGCAAGGAGCTTCTGTCTCAGGCCAAAACTCGGTTTTGGCTCGTCTAACCTATATTTGAATCGTGTTATGCATTGTTCATGTTCATAAAGTTATGAAAATAGTAAAGACATGAAATAAGAGAGATATTTACACCCTCAAACTTACGTGTATTGATGTTTGCGAAGTAGACGACTTTAGAGACGGTTTTCTCGTTGTGACTAATCGCGATCAAAGAAGTTTAAAAAGGTGCCTTAAAAAAGGATTTGGTTTTGAAAATGAGTTGAAAATATGTTAATTAAAACATCTTGATTAATGAGTTGAGTTGGTCGAATGGGTCGGTCGAATGCACGGCGACGGTACCAAACAATATGTGTAAGGCTCGTGTTTACGATCGGTAGGTCGTAAACACGTGTCGATTTTGTGACTTAGGAAGTCGAGTATAGAAGTTTAAGGGAGATGTGAGGGGGCGGACGCTCGCGTGAAGATTATGGTGTGTGATGGTGGGTATTTATAGAGAAATGTGGGATGGTAGGTCGGTCGATTTTGCTTGGAGGCTAAGGAGACACCCCATTGAGGCGCGAGCCACCCCGTGAGTCAATGGGGTGTACTGTCCCTTTCAATTTGGACGTGGCCAATTCTCCATCCATTGTTGATATGTGGTATTCATATAAGATGTCGTGTAACAATATGGGCATCTAATAAGATGATTTTAGGTGTTACTTGAGGTTGGTGTTTTGTGTACTTGACTCGGGTTTGACCCGTGTGAGTCGGGATTTGAATTTTGAGTTGGTTTTTTACTCGGTGTCGGTTTTGACTCTAATTAGGGTCATTTTAATGGAAATGACATGATGAAAACATTCATGGCATTATTTTTGACATTCGAGATTTGGGTTGACTCGGGTTGACTCAGGTTGATCCGAGTTGCGGGTTTCTGAGTCGGTTTTGGGTCCGAAGACGATTTTGACTCTAATTAGGGTCATTTTAATGGAAATGACATGATGAAAACATTCATGGCATCATTTTTGACATTCGGGATTTGGGTTGACTCGGGTTGACTCAGGTTGACTCGAGTTGTCGGTTTTGGGTCCGAAGACGGTTTTAACTCTAAATAGTGTTATTTTAATGCAAATGAAGTTAGAAAACTTTTGAAATCATTTTTCATACCCGAGTAGTGCATTAAACCATCTCATATATAGCCAATCCACGCACGCATATCAAAAACACGTTATAGTCCGATCATCATCGGGTGGTTTTTGGAAGGTGCGATATCGGGTATCTCTGAGCCCCCACTTTGACTGAGGCTTGGACAGGGCGAAAGTCAAAGTATGATCTCCAGGTCAATCGAAGATTACAACCTGAAGACCATTGCGACGTCGAGGCGACTCAAAAAGGTTTGAGCCAAGGACCTGCCGTCGGGAAGGGCGGCGTCGAGGCGACTCGAGGAATCGAGTCAAGGACCTGCCGTCGGGAACATTTTAGAGTCTGTCGACTTCCGATTCGGGTCTTTTAAAGTCCATTAGACTACGTATAAAGGCTCGCCAGCCATAAGAAGGAATCATACCTGAGGCATCTTCGGGATACGTCCTTCAATCATTTGCGCGCAAAGGCTCGCCAGCCGGTGTTGAAGGTGGTGAGTTTTGAGGCTCGCCAGCCATAGGAAGGAGTCATTCCTGAGGTATCTTCGGGATATGTCCTTGAGTCGTATCTCGTGTGCGTGCAAAGGCTCGCCAGCTGTGATAAGGAGTCATACCCGAGGCATCTTCGGGATACGTCCTTGAGTTGTATCTTGTTTGCGGACAAAGGCTCGCCAGCCTGTGAAAAGGAGTCGTACCCGAGGCATCTTCGGGATACGTCCTTGAGTTGTATCTTGTTTGCGGACAAAGGCTCGCCAGCCATGGTGGTCGAAAGATCGACTGTGGGAAATAGCATGTGTGACATCCATTTGAAAATCGGCACTCGCTGGGGAGTTAGAAACTTCTCAGGACTCGCCGGGGATATGAGTTGCTGCTCGCTGGGAGGTAGCGTAAGCCATATAATCGGCGGGGATAAAGCCCTTGGACTTGATGGGTCGCCGTTTGTTGGGAGGAACTCAGTACTTAGTCGGAGTGAGTTTGTCTTCTCAAGATTATCTGCATGGTTAGTGACCACACAAATCCGCAGTCGCATAGACAAACACGTTGAATGCAAGCATATAGGCACATAAGCACATAAGCATGTGAGCAGTTAGCATATAAGCAACTAGCATGTAACATCTCACGCGAAGGGAGATAGAAGTTTTGAATGTTGTGAAGCCTAAAGGCGAGTCTTGTTACTCGTAGATCTAAGATTTGATAAATTGGAGACACGTGGCTATTGGGACACTGACTCACACAGACGCATACTGACAGACTGACAAATGGGCAGTCGTGAACGTGATGCCAACTCAGTATCGACACGACACGGGGGTGACTTTGACAGACTTTGCACATATAAGTGCAACTCCTAGCCAAGAAATGGTGACAACGGGTATCGAATCCCTGAAGTAGAAGGTTCGCTCGGCTGGGGAACATGAATTGATTATCTTCTCCAGACATCTTCGCCACCATTTGCTTGTTTTGAGATCCTTTCTCGAGGTATGATGATTCGGAGAGTGGAACCAAGACCTTGTCATCGTCCGAGCCGAGCACTAGGCTATGGGCATTTTTTTTGGACTATAGTTGAGACTCGAAAGATGTTTGGGAGTAAAGGATGGGTGGCGTCTTAAAAGAGAAGCCCCCAGAGTGAGAAGGCGGGAATTTGACAAAACGAGGAATGGGCGACGTCTTAAGGAAGAAGCCCCCAGTAAAGGGGTGTACGATTAAAATTTGCAGCTGGGTGGGCTGCTTTTGAGGATTGATGTTAATGGTTGAGATTGAAAGAGGTATGCGGTTGTGTCCCTGTTGAGGGACTGCCTACGTATTCGCGTGTTTGCGAAATCAAACCAGATCGTAGTTCTGAGCTGGTTATTGAGGATTGAAAATTGGAAAGGGTTGTGAAAGGAGTATGCGGTTGTGCCCTTGTAATAGGACTGCCTACGTATTCGCGTGTTTGCGAAATCAAACCAGATCGTAGTTCTGAGTGTGTGTGCAATGGGTTGCAAATTGAAGGTTTGAAAATTGAATGTGTGTGGGAGTGTGGTTGTGTCCTCGTAATAGGATTGCCTACGTATTCACGTAAAGTGAAATCAAACCAGATCGTAGTTCTGAATGTGTGTGCCTAAGCGAGATGTTAGGACCTTGAAGTGATTTGAGGTGTATGGTTGTGTCCTTGAGGGACTGCCTACGTATTCACGTGGTGTGAAATCAAACCAGATCGTAGTTCTGAATGTGTGTGCCTAAGCGTGATGTTAGGACCTTAAAGTGTGTGGGTCACGACGGTAAAAGCCGTTTGGTGACTCGAAAAATTGATTTGAGATAATTCCTCCTTGATCATGAATCGAAGAGGTGTAATTTGTGAAAACGTTCCTTATCATGTGCGCACACTAAAAAGTGGACCCTAAGGGTAGATTGGGTATGTCCCGTTCTCGGTAGCAAAGCATTCGAGGACTCCGTATCTGGGTCAGGGTAAAATGGCTTCAACATTAGGGAATGTGGAGCTTGGTAATAATAGGTTTGTTTGACAGATAAAAATCTGGGGTTGAGCGTCACGACGGAAAATTTCGTTTGGTGACTCGAAGGTTGATTGGAGATAAATACCTCTTGATCATGAATCGAAGAGGTGTAATTTGTGAAAATGTTTCTTATCATTTGAGCACACTAAAAAGTGGACTCTAAGGGTAGATTAAGTATGTCCCGTTCTCGATAGCAAAGCATTCGAGGACTCCGTGGGGATTGTGGTGAAAAATGGCTTCAACATTAGGGAATGTGGAGCTTGGTAATAATGGGTTTGCTTGACAGATAAAAATCTGAAGCAAGAATTTTGTGGTGTTTAGGCCGAAGGGTAACGGCTTGATGTGGTCTGAGCACGAAATGGTTGGTGAATAACATAGGATCATATTTCCATGTCTGGACCTTAAAGGTTAAGGTGTGGTGTTACGAGCTTGAGGGGAATCCTTAGAAGCCTAGATAGGTCTCCCTGTAGTAGTCTCTAGAAGGACTTAGGGGTGAAGGAGTTTTGGTTGAGGTTTCAGTGTTTGGTGTTTTGGACTTGTGGGTCCGGGATTTGATGTGTTTGGACTTCGTTGGTCCGGGGCTTTGGACTTGTTGGTCCTGGACTGGGTGTTTTGGACTCATGGGTCCTGAGCTTTGGACTTGTTGGTCCTGGACTTTGGTGTTTTGGACTCATGGGTCCTGGACTTTGGACATGTTGGTCCAGGACTTGGTATTTTGGACTCATGGGTCCTGGGCTTTGGACTTGTTGGTCCGAAGTTTGAAAAGTGACGGTTTAATTCCGTTATTTGAAAATGTGGGAAAATAACGAATTTGAATTTCGCTATTTCATTTTTTTTTGAAAAGGACGGTTTTTAAATCGGTCGTTTGGAATTTGTGAAAGTAGCGAATTTTGAATTTCGCTATTTTGTTTTTGTTTGAAAGGACGGTTTTAATTTCCGTCATTTGGAACTGAGAGAAAATAACGAATTTGAATTTCGCCATTTCTTTTTTGTTTGGGAAAAGACGGTGTTTGATTCCGTCGTTTGAAATTTGTGAGAGATAGCGAATTTGAATTTCACTATTCTGTTTTTATGATTTGACTTTAGCCTTGGCTTTTGCTTTAGCTTTGGTTTTCGCCTTTGTTTTGGCTTGGTTTTGCTTTGGCATTGGGTGAATGACGTTTTGGCTTGGGCCTTTGATTTTGGCCTTTCGCCTTGAGTTTGGGTGAATGGCTATTAGCTTGGGCCCTTGATTTTGGCCTTTCGCTTTGGCTTTGGATGAATGGCTATTGGCCGAATGGCTTTTGGCTTGGGCCTTTGATTTTGGCCTTTCGCTATGGCTTTGGATGAATGGAGATTGGCTTGGGCCTTTGATTTTGGCATTTCGCTTTGGCTTTTGATTTATTGGTTCTTTGCCGTCCTTCGTTCGAGGTAGGTAAAGGTGCAGACGGGGATGTACCCGTTGGTCAGAGGTTGATATTTGGCGATGGGATGTTTTTGTGGGGAATGGGCTTGCCTTCCGTCATTGATCATGAACAAGGAGATGTTCTGGTTTGTTATCTAGGTTCGTCGTAGGATCCCTTTGATAGAAGCTCGTTCTAAATTGGGTGCTAATAAAAGGTTTCTATTGCCAGACATGGAATAGGTAAAGAAAATGGACACGGAGTTTCGAGTCCTCTGCTTACTCGGTACGGAACGTCACTCGAGTGTACTCACATTGAATTGTAGCATGTTGTTCGTTTTAAATCAATTCTCAAATCAATTCTCGTTGTCAACGGGAAATGGTAAAGAGGAGAATATATGATAGCTGGAAATTGTGCTTTTATTTAGATAAATAAGATGTTAGTACAGACTCGATGAATACATGTGACTCATGGGGACAGCCCCCAATTTGTTACTTAGGAATAAAAGGACAGACACTAGGATAGATATGAGAAGGCCTAAGACTCGGACTCGGACTCAGACTCAATCGTAGATACGAACTCCTAATCATCATCTTCCTCCTTGAAGGTCTCCTTCGCAGCATCTGGCAGCTTGAATGTTTGATCTTGAGCATTGACCCACTTGAGCACTTCACTCTCGTTGTTGGGGATTATATGAGGACAATAGTCGATGAGGCTTTTATCTCCTTGCAGAAAGAGATGTTCATTAGGGTTGTCTTCATCACTTGGTTGGAATAGGGATGAAGCTATCAGTTGATGGTTGTCAATCATATTTTGAATAGCATGTTTTAGTTTGAAGCATGTTTCAGTGTCATGACCTTTTCCTTGATGATATTGGCAATAGGCACTGCCGTCCCAGAAACGGGATTTCTTACATTCAGACGGGTCCGGAGTGGGCCCGATTGGTTGTAGCTTCCCTTCAGTCATGAGCTTTTGAAGAGCTGCGGCATAGGTTGTGTTGAGGTTGGTGAATGTCCTTTGAGAACGTTCAACCTTGCTGTTTGGCTTGAGACATTCAGGAGGATTGTCTTGACAGAGAGGTGCAATTATGATTTTGCCAGCTTCAATCATATCTTGAATGGCATGCTTGAGTTTGAAACAGGTTTCGGTGTCATGGCCGTTGCCTTGATGGTATTAGCAATAGGCATTACCATCCCAGAATCGGGCTCTTTTGTGTTCGGGTTTGTCCGGAGTCGGACCAATGGGTTGGAGCATTCCTTCTGAAGAAGGTATCTCTAGAGCGGTGCCATATGTTATTCCCAGATATGTGAATACCCTTTGATGCTTTCCCACGATTCCAACATTGGGGTTTTTTGGGATGTTTTTGTGAGTTTTGTTTTTGTTTTTGATTTTGTCAATCCTGGGTGGAAATAGGATTTGGTTGTTGTCAATGGGAAGTTTTTGGGACGTTGCTTGATATTTTAAAGGGTATTTTGGTGAGGTGATTTCCTTATTGGTAGGTTCGTGGATGTGGGAACCATCGGATGACTCCTCATTTTCGACAGCTGTTGGTTGGTGAACGGAGGGTTGGTTTTCTCCTTGGTGGTCAGGTTCATTTTCTGTACTACCAAACCTCTTCTCCAAATTAGCTACCCGAGTGTTCAAATCATCGATAGCCACTTGCAGCTTTGAGAATATGTTGTTGATGGAGACGGAGAGCATCATTATACCGCTTTGTATGCCATCCTCATCAATTGCATGAATTTCCTCATCCTCAGGAGAGATGAGGTGAGAGCAATCTAGGGAAGATTCCTGACTGTGTCCAATAGGGTTTTCGGGAGGGTTGTTTTTGTTGTTTGTTGAGGGAGGTGGTGGTAATTCTCCCTTTTCAATCATATCAAGGATGACACCTTTTAGGGGGAGACACATTTCAGTATCGTGTCCGCGACCTTGGTGATATTGACAAAAGAGGTTTCCATCCCATCTTCGACCTCGCTTGTTCAGTAGAGGGTCCGGAGTTGGACCAATGGGTTTGAGTTTTCCTTGGGAGATTAGCCTTTCCAAGGCTGTGGCATAAGGCATACCCAAATCAGGGAAGGACCTATGAGGTCGTCTGGTTTTGGTTTGGTCGTTGGCCAGTAGCCGGCTTTCAAGGAGCTTAACCCTTTGCTCAATATCAGAAGAGAGAAAATTCTCAGTTGCCATTTTGTCCTCAACCTGGGAGAGACGAGTGCTCAAGTTTTCCACGGTAGCTAGGAGTCGAAGGACCATGTTGTTAGTTTCAGCAGAAGTCATGGCGGATGAAGGTTGATCAGCTTCTTGAGTTTTTGGTTGGCGATTGATGGCACTCAAGGGATTCCTATTTGACATAACGATAGGCGTTATAACTTATCTTGGCATAAACAAAGGCAAGTGCGACACATATGTATAAAAGGCAGTTATGTCATGAAGACGCGACGGTGTGACTAGGTTATGAGTTCATAAAGGTCGTGAATGACTTCTTGTGTTTGAACTCTTGGTGCATGACTTTGAGTTTGACTCGAGTGTCGACTTTGGCATAGTGATGCCTAGACAGACGACTTCTGAATCAGTTTGGATGTGTGTTACCGGCATGATGTCGTTGGACACAACATATACTCAACTTGACCTTTGACCCGTAATGTAGGGGAAGGACGGGTTTAATACCCGAGAGGTTTTGACTCTGCTAAGGCCATTGAAGATGTCTCGTCAATTAGGCGACACGGCCTGGACCAGAGGGTAGATATTAACTTCGACGGAGATCCGACGTTATCTAGACGACTTGACTTGAAATCGACTGGACTCTAATCGACTCGAGGCTGAATCAGAAAGGTGGATTGAAATTTTCGAAAATAGAAATTTTCAAAAAGATTCATTTGTCGTTTTATGGACGGCTTCCGAAGAGCAGGGATCTCCGAAAGTCGATCAGTTGAAGAGTTGTCTTAAGTTTGTTTTCAAAAGACGGTTTGAGTTAAAATTGCGGCGGCTCGAAAACAAAGTGTTGTTTCCAAAGACGGTTTTTTAAAATTCCGAATCACGGATTAGAAAATCGAGAATCGAATAATTTGGAATCGTCATCACAATGTCCATGAAAACGGTTAAGTTTGTTTTCGAAGGATTTTAAAATTGGGTTGAAAATTTGAAAACGGTTAGATTTGTTTTCAAACAATTTGGAATCGGATTGAAATTTGAAAACGGTTAAATTTGTTTTCAAAGATTTGATTTTGATTTGAAATTAGAAAACGGTTAGATTTGTTTTCAAACATTTGAAATTTGATTGAAATCTGAAAACGGTTAATTTTGTCTTCAAAGATTGAGTTTTGATTTGAAATTTGAAAACGGTTAAATTTGTTTTCTAATGATTTGATTTTGAATTGAAATTTGAAAACGGTTAAATTTGTTTTCAAATGATTTGAAGTTGGATTTAAAATTTGAAAACGGTCAGATTTGTTTTCAAAGATTTGAGTTTGAATTGAAATTTGAAAACGGTTAAATTTGTTTTCAAAGAATTTGAAATAGGATTTGAAATTTGAAAACAGTTAAATTAGTTTTCAAAGATTTGATTTTGAATTGAAATTTGAAAACGGTTGGATTTGTTTTCAAATATTTGATTTTGAATTGAAATTTGAAAACGGTTAAATTTGTTTTCAAATTATTTGAAGTAGGATTTGAAATCTCAAAACGGTTAAATTTGTTTTCAAAATTTTGATTTTGAATTTGAAATTTGAAAACGGTTAAATTTGTTTTCAAAGATTTGATTTTGAATTTGAAATTTGAAAACAGTTAAATTAGTTTTCAAAGATTTGATTTTGAATTGAAATTTGAAAACGTTTAAATTAGTTTTCAAATATTTGATTTCGAATTGAAATTTGAAAACGGTTAAACTTGTTTTCAAATGATTTGATTTTGAATTTATGAGGATTGAATTTGTCATTACGACGGGTTAGAAAACCGTTTTAAACTTTTGAAAGAAGGTATGCAAATCGAAAAGTGTGAGAATTGAAATCGTCATTACGACGGCTTAGAAAAGCCAAATTTGATTGCGAAAACGAGATTTGAAATTTGGAAAGATGCACGGATTGAAATCGTCATTTTGACGGTTTGAAAACGTTTTAGTTTGAAAATTGATTTTGAATTTTGAAAATTCGAGGGTAGAATTCGTCATTACGACAGCGTAAAAGGGCGCTTTGAGAATGCAACGGTCGGCGAGAGACCGAGGTTTGAAATGGCCGTTATGACGACGTAAATGGGTATTTTGAAATGGTTTATGAAAACCAAGGTTTGAAATCGTCATTACAACGGTATAAAAAGGTGCATTTGAAATGGTTATAAAAAAACCGGGTTTTGATATGGCCATTATAACGGCATAAAAAAGGTTCTTAGAAACGGTTGTAAAAACCGGGTTTGAAAATCGTCATTACGACGGCCTAGAAAGGTGTGTTGAAATGGTTATAAAAAACCGGATTTGAAAATCGTCATTACGACGGCCTAGAAAGCCGCATTGAAATGGTTATAAAAACCGGGTTTGAAAATCGTCATTACGACGGCCTAGAAAGGCGTGCAACGGTCGGCAAAAGACCGAGGTTTGAAATGGCCATTATAACGGCGCAAAAAGGTGTTTTTGAAAGTTTGAAAATGACGCGGAAGGACTTATGATCAATTAGTACATAAGCACTCACAGTTTCATTATATTATGCATAATGCTGACACGGGTTTTGGCTTAAAAGGGTGGGTTACACACCAAGCAATCAAACCCCGATTTGCGAGAGGGATACCAATCCAAACAAAATGTGTAAGGAGGGTGCCCTAGCCTCGTGCTCGAAAGTGATGAAAGCTCTTTGACGAAACAGAAATGTGTAACGTCAATGGTATGCTTGACTCAATCGGGATTCGAAACGCGGGGATGAGAAAACTCACGCCGACGAGACGAGCCAATTAGCCGAAAAGGGTTAGGTTATGGGCCCGGACAAGGAACCCGACTTATGACCGTAATATCAATTAATGCACTTTTAACCACGACCTCGTTCGAGTTTCACCTCTAAGGATCACAAAGACACAAGTGTCCTAGTTTTCCCCAGCGGAGTCGCCAATCTGTGGACATGGGCCACGTCTCGGTCTGCGGATTTGGGCCGCCTACCGATCTGCGATCACGGGCCACCTGCACGCCAAGCCAAACTGTGGACATGCAGCGGTCTTTTGAAAGCCACGCTCGGCGGCGTAAAAATGCTTTCAACCGGATCGCTTTAGATCGGTCGGTTTCGTCTCGGCAAGGGCCGCGAAACGATGTAGAGATGTTCGGAGTCGCCACCAAGCATTTATGGGATGCCTGGAACCCGTTCGAATCCACTTTATACCTAGGTCAACCAAGGCAAAAAGCGGTGTTTGACATAGGTACTAAAGATAAGGAATCGTCCCCCTTTTAGCATTCTATGCCTAAAATGACTCTCGTGCGCCCTGGATAAGGCCATCCACTATCCAAAGGTTCTGAGTAAGGGGTGAGGGTACGTATTGGGAAGCCCTTTAATCGGACACCCAATCCCGCCCGCGTTAGCGGCCTCTACTGATCGATCGTGGTTGTTTAAGTGCAAGAGTTGATAAAACTGTGTAAATGCATGAATGCACATCCAAAAGTTTTAATCTAACATGTGAGCTTTCTAAGTCGGTTTGTTAATCCAAATATCAAGCATAAGATGTCAAGTTGGATTTAATGTTGATTTTCATGTGAAAACGGAAATTAAACATCCATTTACCAAATTTGGGTTATGATGCTTAACACGATCCATTTATTGAAAAAGGATGTTAAATGACAAAGTGTAAAAACGTGAGCTTATCATCTGATCCGTCATGTATTCGGATTAACCGTAATCGAGATCGTCCTAGACAAGTGCTAAAAACGAGGCAAAATAGTGCCAGGCAGCCCTGTTAAGGCGCGAGCCTATTGGCGATAAAAGGGGATCTGCCCTGGTTTTGAAATGTAGAAAACATACGGCCTCTTGGGGCGCGAGCCATGAGCCGACCCAAGGGGGCGTCTCCTGGTTTTTGAAAAGGTTGTTTAAAATCGTATTTATGATTAAATAATTTGTAAGTATTGTTTGCATGACTCGGAATAATTACTATTATGTTAGTAATATCCGTTGTCGGACTTGCATGTTTGAAAGGCATAGTTTACAAATAAAAAAGTAAAATGTTGATTTGAACTAAATATGTTAAGTTCATTTCTTTGTAATTAGTCAAGTTTGTCATCGTACTCGGATTAAACCGACATGGTATAAAGAACCAAGGATGATTATGAATTATGACTAATATGTTTACAAATGTAAACAAATGAGAAAAATGCTAAATAAAAGAAAAGGGTGTTAAAATACCCATTAAAATGTAATTAACCAAATATATCACCGAGTCACGGAAAAACCGCCATGGGATAAAGAACCAAGGATGATTTTCATAATGGTCAAAATATGTTCACCATAAAAATGAATCAAAATGGTAAAAACCGTAAAAGGAAAGAAGTAAAAATAAAAGAAAGTGTTGAAGGAAAGACGAACTCAAACACGGATGAGTCTGACCCGAGACCCACAAGAGGCGCGAGCTCCCTTGCATAGCAAGGAGCTTCTGTCTTAGGCCAAAACTCGGTTTTGGCTCGTCTAACCTATATTTGAATCGTGTTATGCATTGTTCATGTTCATAAAGTTATGAAAACAGTAAAGACATGAAATAAGAGAGATATTTACACCCTCAAACTTACGTGTGTTGATGTTTGCGAAGTAGACGACTTTAGAGACGGTTTTCTCGTTGTGACTAATCGCGATCAAAGAAGTTTAAAAAGGTGCCTTAAAAAAGGATTTGGTTTTGAAAATGAGTTGAAAATATGTTAATTAAAACCTGTTGATTAATAAGTTGAGTTGGTCGAATGGGTCGGTCGAATGCACGGCGACGGTACCAAACAATATGTGTAAGGCTTGTGTTTACGATCGGTAGGTCGTAACCACGTGTCGATTTTGTGACTTAGGAAGTCGAGTATAGAAGTTTAAGGGAGATGTGAGGGGGCGGACGCTCGCGTGAAGATTATGGTGTGTGATGGTGGGTATTTATAGAGAAATGTGGGATGGTAGGTCGGTCGATTTTGCTTGGAGGCTAAGGAGACACCCCATTGAGGCGCGAGCCACCCCGTGACTCAATGGGGTGTACTGTCCCTTTCAATTTGGACGTGGCCAATTCTCCATCCATTGTTGATATGTGGTATTCATATAAGATGTCGTGTAACAATATGGGCATCTAATAAGATGATTTTAGGTGTTACTTGAGGTAGGTGTTTTGTGTACTTGACTCGGGTTTGACCCGTGTGAGTCGGGATTTGAATTTTGAGTCGGTTTTTGGCTCGGTGTCGGTTTTGACTCTAATTAGGGTCATTTTAATGGAAATGACATGATGAAAACATTCATGGCATTATTTTTGACATTCGAGATTTGGGTTGACTCGGGTTGACTCAGGTTGATCCGAGTTGCGGGTTTCTGAGTCGGTTTTGGGTCAGAAGACGGTTTTGACTCTAATTAGGGTCATTTTAATGGAAATGACATGATGAAAACATTCATGGCATCATTTTTGACATTCGGGATTTGGGTTGACTCGGGTTGACTCAGGTTGACTCGAGTTGTCGGTTTTGGGTCCGAAGACGGTTTTAACTCTAAATAGTTTTATTTTAATGCAAATGAAGTTAGAAAACTTTTGAAATCATTTTTCATATCCGAGTAGTGCATTAAACCGTCTCATGTATAGTCAATCCACGCACGCATATCAAAAACACGTTATAGTCCGATCATCATCGGGTGGTTTTTGGAAGGTGTAGATACTAGGTATCTACAATTTCACTTTACAGTTTTGGGATTTTGGTTATGTAATCACTTAAACTCATTTATTTAGGTATGTTATTTTATGGTCAATTTGATATACATTGCCTCTGGTAACCGAGATGGTAGCAGATCCATGCATTAGGTGGTCTTGGTAAGGCACCTTGGTGTATGAGGGTGTTACAAAGTGGTATCAGAGCCACGATTTTGGAACCTGTAACTAATGAACCTAATGAATCTAGGGAGTAAAAATAAAATGAAATCGGGTAGGAGTTGTTAGGAGTTAATGCAAAGATTTTGGAGACGTCCTAAAGTCGCAAACTCGCCGTACAACTTTAAACCGATCACTATGTGGTGTCATGAAATCGCTATGTGTTTACTAATGTTCTATTGCGTATGTTGGATGATGTGTTGTATGGAAATGTTGGAAAATGATTGTGGTGGAATGGGGAATGTGGTGAAAGAAGATGAAGTGGATATATGATAAAGTGTTGTGAATGAGCATGTTCCATGATAGTTGGTTTATAATGTGGCATTATAGTAACAGGTGAATAGAATGTTTGCGTTTGATGTATATATATATATATATATATATATATATATATATATATATATATATATATATATATTGTTGCAAAAAGTTATAGAATAGAAGTATGCGGACAGCTTGTAGGGAACTTGAAGGATGAGAGAGAAATTAGAGAGAGAAATTAGAGAGAGAAAAACCTCTCTAATTTTCTGAGTGTTTGCTTCTTTACCACGCAATGGCGAGAAAGAAAAAACCGTCCAATAGTCCTTTACGATCTAATCAAAAACAACAAAAACACGCTAATTTAGTTTTAGCCTCTACGAATAAGGGGAAATCCCCACAACAACATGTTCGAATTTCTTCGCAGGAGTTTGAATCAGATTTGGAGTCTATTTTAGAGAATGGAGAATAAATGGAGCAATCAGATGCTGAACCGGAGCCACCATCTCCTCCTCTGGTCAAGATCACTCATAATGATGTGGCTGGTGAGGTTGTTTATTGGTCTACTTCGGTTTTTTGTTATGTCTTAGGAGCTAACCCCCCTAGCAATGTTATATCTGGGTTCGTCAAGAGGGTGCGGCAGACTCAAGGGCTTGATAAAGTCTCATTTATGCCAAATGGGATTTTCTTAGCCAGGTTCAAAACTAAGGCACAACAGCAGGAGGTTTTATCTAATGGTCATTTTTTGTTTGATAATAAACCTGTAATTGTCAAAGAATGGACACCTGAGACTGTTTTGATTAAGCATGATGTTAAGAAAGTACCAATTTGGATGAAGATATTTGGTTTAGATGTAAAATACTGGGGTTTGGAGAGCCTTAAAAAATTATGTGGGTCGGTGGGTACTTTCATTAAATGTTATAACTCTACAACTCATAAGGATTTTTTGGGGTTTGCGAGAATTATGATTGAAGTTGATATTGGTCAGCACTTCCCAACTGCAATTTCTTTTATTGATGAACATGGAGTTACTCAATCTGTACGTGTAGTGTATGATTGGCTTCAAATATTGTGCACTGCGTGTAAGGGTATAGGTCATCTAGCTACAGATTGCAGGAAGAAGGTCCCCAAACCTGTGGTGAGAAAGGTGTGAAAACCTAGGGTGAACAAAGTTGTGCCTATTGTGCAGGTACCTCCTCCTAAGGTGCCTGTTCAGAGGGTATCACCTAAGAGTGGTAGGACTGTTGTCTAGCAGGTAGTTCCACATACCAAATATTGTGACTCCTGTGGTGATGAACAAACCTATTGCTGAACACTCTATGCCTCGCAAATTACTAACGAGGCTGCTTCGTTCAGAGAATAGGGAGAAGAGGTCTTTCACTCCAGGTGGGCTGCCTTTTATGGAATCTCTGTCTCAGTCTATCCAGAAAACTAGATAGGGAATGGTGTTGAATCGTTTTGTTGAGAGAGAAGAATCTAGCAAGATTAGCCTAGATAATGGATGGTTGTGGAGCATGGAACATTAGGGGACTGAATAATCCTGCAAAACAAAAAAAAATAAGGAGATTCTTACTCCAGAATAAAGTGGGATTATTTGGCTTGGTAGAAACTAAAATTAGGAGTAGCAGTTGGAATAAAGCTAGAAGTACAATCTGTGACCAGTGGTCCATATGCACTAATTTTAGCCTACATAAAGGAGGCATATTTTGGTTAATGTGGGATCCTTTGGCTGTGGAAGTAGATATTAGTGATGTCACTAATCAGTGTATTCATGCTAAAGTTTATGATAAAGCTAGAATGAAGAAGTTTTGGTACACAGTAGTATATGGGTTTAACAAAGTAGCTGAAAGGGAAACTTTGTGGAGTAACATTAGGAGATATCATGGGAGCATCCAAGGTCCATGGATTATTTGTGGAGATTTTAATGCTGTAATGGGTAGTAACGAGAGAATTGGAGGTAACCCTGTCACTCATGCTGAGATTAGGCCTCTACTTCAGTTAGTACTAGATTGTAATTTGGTGGATTTGAAGGCTAAGGGTAATTTCTTCACATGGAATAACAAACATGAGACAGGAACCAAAGTTTATAGTAAAATTGATAGGGTGTGGTGTATTGATGACTGGATGGACAATTTCCCTACCAGCTATGTTCATTTCTTACCAGAAGGCATGTTTGACCATAGTCCTTGCTTGGTTAAATTTGATGAAGAGCTACAGGGGAAGAGAAGAACCTTTAAGTATTTCAATATGTGGGCTTTGGCAAAAGAGTTTGAGGAGATAGTTACTCAAGGTTGGTCTAGGGAGATAGATGGAACTGCTATGTATAGAGTGGTTCTGAAATTGAGAGGGTTAAAAGAGGGTTTCAAGTAGCTGGATAAGGAACAAATTTCTGATATAGAAAATCTCACTCATATTACTGAAATGTCCTTGAACCATTATCAAAATATTCTAGTTCAGGACCCTTTTAATGCTGAAGCTTGTGCTGCAGAAAGAGCTTGTGCTCTGGAATTGGTGGATTTGATGAAGGCAAGAGAGAGTTATCTGAGACAAAAAGCTAAAACATATTGTTTTCAAGAAGGTGATGATAACACAAAGTTCTTTCATGCTAGTATTAAAACCAGACGGGCTAGGAATAGGGTGTACCAGGTGAAGGATAGACATGGTCATTTGTGCAGTAACCCTGAGGGAATTAAAGGAGCCTTTGAGGACTACTATAAGTTCCTATTAGGTACTGCTCATCCTGTTGCTGCTGTAAATGTTAAGATAGTTAAAAGAGGTAAGTGTTTGAGTGAGGCTCACTGCTCTATACTTACTTCCTCTATCACTGCTGAAGAGATTAAGAATGCCATGTTTGATATACCTGGTAATAAGGCACCTGGGCCTGATGGGTATAATAGTCAGTTCTTTAAGGATGCTTGGCATGTTGTAGGCAAGGAGGTGACTAATGCTATTAGGAGTACTTTCCAATCTGGAAAACTTTTAAAGTAGTGCAATGCCACCATTATTACTCTGGTACCTAAAGTAGACATGCCTGATTCTGAGTTGCAATTTAGGCCTATTGCCTGTTGTAACACTTTATATAAATGCCTTTCTAAGGTGCTATGTGCCAGACTTAGTCTTATTCTTCCTGAGATTGTTAGTCCATCCCAGAGTGCGTTCAATAAGGGTCATGATATTTTGGGTAACATCCTCATTGCACAGGACCTGGTCAAGCTTTATAAGAGAAAATCCTGCTCCCCTAGGGTTCTTATAAAGCTAGATTTTCAGAAGGCTTACGACTTTGTGGAATGGTCTTTTATTGAAGATATGCTGCATGCCCTGGGGTTCCCTAGCCAAATTTTTAGACTATTGATGCAGTGTGTGACCACTCCTTCATACTCTCTTGCTTTGAATGGAGAGGTATTTGGTTTTTTTCAGGCCAAGAGGGGTTTGATGCAGGGGGACCCTCTATCTCCATTGCTTTTTACCCTCTACTTGGAATACTTAAGTAGAATTACGGATGTCACTCAACAGCACAAGAAGTTTAGATTTCATGCCCTCTGTCAAAGAATAAGGCTCACACATCTGTGCTTTGCAGATGACCTTATTATGTTTTGTAAGGGGGATAAGGCCTCTATGGAGATGCTGATTCACTCTTTTGATTATTTTTCTAAAGCTTCTGGTTTGGTTATGAATAGAGGGAAATCCAACATCTACGACAATGGTACCGATGAGCAACTTATTAAAGAGGTGGAAGAGGTAACTGGTATAAAGAGGGGTATGTTGGAGTTAGTGTTCTCCACAATAATGCGTTTACATAATAAATCTCATTAAAGGAATATCATTAGATATTTAATTATTTGATCCTCGTCAGTTGATTAACGTAAATCAATAACGGTTGGCTAACTAGAGTTTGACGTTATTGTCGTGAGACGACGGTGATCAACTGACCCCTTTCGGTCACACCTATAGAAACGAACCCCAATTGACAACTAATTAATTGTATGAGATACAATTTATTTAGTCCCTTGATTTATAGACTAAAAGGTTAGTGAATTATTTTTAGAGAGATTTCGAGTTGCGAACTCGAGGCACGACAGTTATTATTTAATTATACGATAATTGTATAATAAATTTTGGGAGACGGGTTTTAGTTAATTAATTGTTAATTCACTAAAACTGTACTAATTGATTAATGCGATTAATATTAGTACGTAAATGATATGTGTAGTGGTACACGTATATTTACGGAGTGTTTTAGACGAAATTAATCGGGTAACATTTAAACATAAAATGATGTTTAAATAAAATTTACACGTATTTGTGCGACAAATATAAGAACCAAAATGGACCCGTAAATGGGACATTTGACCGTGTAAATGGAGTGTAGTGGATGATTATAATCATAATCATTTCACTTTACTTGTTTTTCTTCTATAAGTTGTCATAACATCATTATGCATGTCATAAAGATTGGACAAAAATTAAGCAAGTTCACTCCCTCACTCCACCCTCTTCCATCCGGCCTACTCCCTCCTTTTATGCCATACACTTAAATTCACTTTTGCATGTGAAGTATTAAGTTGGTTCCTCTCTCTAAAATAATAAAAACCATCATCTACTAAGTTGTTAGTAACCAAAAATAATTACTAAGATTGTTAGTATTATTTACATATTATCAAGGGTTAAATTTTACAAGTATCTAGTTAATACTTGTAAGATTATTTTGGGTGTTGTTCTTGGGTGCAACTTGAAGGAGACTTTCTTTTTGAAGGTTTTTCTAGGAGGATCATCCATCTTTATTTAGCTCTAAAAAAAGCTAGACAGGTGATCTAGTTTCTGCCCATTTTTACCATAAATATCAATGTAAGGAAATTGTTTTTCTTTAATCTTTATTTTTATGCTTTTATATTTGCATGCATGTTACATAGATCACTAAATAAACATATTATGAGATAATTTGTTATTAATTAGAGAGTCTAATTAGGATCTATGATCTTCCAAGTGGTATCAGAGCGCTAGACTTGTAATTTGCATGTTGATTTTAAGCATATTAATAAATTATGAGATAATTTATAAAAACTCAAAAATTGTGTTAGAAGCGGTTTTAGCATGAAAAGTTTTGGGCATGTATACCTACTGATCTCAAAAGAGTTGTAGTAAAATTTGGTGATTTATGAAGTTATTTTGCTATTTTTAATTATTTTTGGTAGAAAACCGAGTCAAAAATGCCGTATTTTGATTAAGAGTTAACTAAAAATAGTTAAAAGTTGGTTCGGGTCATGAAATTTTTATAGTATTTCATGAATATTTTCTACAGATTGTATGTAAAATTTCGAAAGTTGGTTTGAAGTTTTGCATGTTTATTGATTTTATGAGATAAAAGTCGATAAAAGTGAAATATATTAATCATATACTCGAAAAATTTGTTCCTGCCCATGATAAATTTATGTTCATTTAAAAATATGATTTGAAAGTTAAAAGTGAAATTTAAAATGTGATTTCACCTTGTTTTGATGTTTATTGGTTTTAGTGGTTAAAAACCGATAAATATCGATCTTTTCCTTCATAATTTTTATCCGAAATTTTTGAGAATTTTTTCTGACATTTTGGTGTTCTTGGTAGTGTTATAGAATACTCAAAATTTTTTGTTTCAATTTTTGGGTAATTTTTTAATTATTTTGGATTTATTACTTAAAAGTTAGGATTTTACCGATTAAATTAGCAAAATATCACCAAATCAAACTAATTATTCATCATTAAATTAGTGAGGACTAATTTTGAGGTCCAAAACAGTTTGGACAATTATTTTGGACTTAAATGAGAGTTAAGAGTTGATTATTGATTTTTACAAGTTAAAAATCGATTAAATCCACAAAACCGAGATGTATACCAACGATTGATAGATAGGGCGATTTTGGCATCTTTTTACAGTATTTTTAAGAATATTTATTTAAGTTGAATGAATGATTATCATTTATTTAAAGTATTTATCTTGTTGTACCTAGTATGGCCTAATTTATTTTAATCGTTATTACCCGAAATGAATGGGAATAACGATTTGTTTGTAATTAAATACGATCTCGTATCGTCGGTTTGTAATTAATTAATAGTTTTATTTATTTTATTAATTAATGTATAATAGGAATAGCTATGTAATTCAATTGTAATAGTTATTTTTACCGGCGTTTCCAAAAGACGGATTTACATCGAGACGGAATTTGTTTTTGGAAGGTGTTCCAAATCCCACAAGAAGGAGCCACTTTTGGAATAAAGAGGTAAGGGACCAAGGAGTTGGTTTCCGATATGTAATAGTCTAGTTTATTTTAACTAGGTGGCCATACTAGGATTATTCATATGCTTACTTGCTTGCTTGTTTTTATTTTCGTGCATGCCAAAATCGCCATTCACATGCATTTTATTTTCGCGTTTTTCAATTCACGTCATTTAAATTCACCGACTTAGTTCATTTATAGGGAATTTATGACTAAATTGACAAGATCACTCACATAACTAAAATTGAGATTAGCCTTACCAATTAGTAACACCTATGAATCCCTTGTTCATTAGAGCCACGCTCGCCCAAGCAGGGTGTTCTCTTTTTACCTTGGGTAAGTAGGGTGGTAAACGGTTATCACGCGCCAAAATTGGTTGGACTCAACGGGGTATAAGATGGTCATGTATTCCGGGGCTAGTAGATGAATTTAAGGAAATTCGTCAACCAAGAGTTCTAGAGGTAGAATTAGTCAACCGTTGACTTACCGAATTTACAGGATTATGGGATGTTTCGCCCAAGCGATGATCATTTTTGTTTAATATTTGGGTCTTGGAATCATTTATATAATTTAGTGGGAGATCATTATATAAATGTTAAAACTTGTTAAACATGTTTTCACAAGTAATTTTAAAACAATGGATATTAATTTTTCCCTATTTGTTGTAGCATTTTAATTCGCAATGGCAACTTCTTCAACTCCATCGACTACTTCACTAGGCAAAGATTCATGGCTAAGGTCCGTAATGGACAAATCACTACTACAAATACAGGCAACCACAACGGCCCTTTAACAACGCTTATTCACGAAAATCATCAAAACACGTTGTAGAATTGATTCCGCGAATTTTACCAAACTTAATTACAACGGTTCTGTGTTGTTAACCATTGTTATTGGTTTTAACAACGGGTCATACTTAAACAACCGTTGTTAATGAAAAAACTAATAACAACGGTTAAATTTTAACCGTTGTTAATGGTTTGGCGCCAAATTAGTGAAAAGTAATCACAACGGTTATATTAGAACCCGTTTTTAATACTTTTTAACAACGGTTGTAGACTCAATAACCGTTGTTATTAATATTATGAAAATCTTAAGAACAACATATTGCTTTATTCTGCTATACGCTACAAAACACAAACACAAGCTAATACTGCTACTATATCATCCTCCATTCCTCCCTGATCGTCTCTCTGTCTTCATCTCCGTCACTGTTGTCACGTCTTCTCTCCCTCATCGTGTTTATCAATCAGGTATATATATATGTTTCTTAGCAACGCTTATAGATATAGGATTTTTTGGGTTATTATCTAATTTGTTGATAATTTAGCTTAATTGCTTTCCTGAATTTCGTTTATTTGTTTGCCTATTATTGTATTTTCTGAATTAGTTGCCTATTATTACGAATGTAGAATAATGACTCGAACTTGGATGATTGATGCAAATATGAGTGACCGCACCTACAAGGATGGTTTAACTGAATTTTATGAATTCGTTTCGAACAATTTGAAAGGTTCTTCTAGTATTGCATGTCCTTGTGAAAGATGTGGTAATATTAGCTATATGGCTTTTCCGGACGTTAAAATACACCTAGAAAAGTGGAGATTTAGTCGATCCTATACACTTTGGATTTTTCATGGGGAATCATTAGAGGAAGAGAATAACTCGGAAGAAGATGATGTTGAGGTACACGAAAGGCTAAGCGATGATCCCGAGTTTGCCGAGTTTTTGAGTTGGAAGAGTTGGAAGTAGAGAAGTTGAATGTTGGGTCTATAGATAATGAAGAGAATGATGATGAGTCCATTGCTTTTGAAGATGTAGGTGATGACACTAGTAATTGGGATGACCTTAACAACATGTATGAGAAGTTGTGTGAGTCTGAAGCACCTCTGTATCCTGGTTGTAAGTTCACAAAAATGTCGGCTGTGGTGAAGTTGTATAATATCAAGGGGGCAAATGGGGTGAGTGACACGTGTTTCACTAGTTTTTTAGCCTTGATAAATGAGTGGCTTCCTGATGGTAATGTTCTACCTGTTAAGACATATGACGCGAAAAAACTAATAAGAGGAGTGGGTATGAAATATGAGAAAATACATGCATGTCCAAATGATTGCATATTGTATCGGAAATTATATCAAAACTTAACCAATTGACCTAAATGTTTGGAGTGGCGTTATAAGGATAAGGAAGGGATCCCGGCTAAGGTGTTGTGGTATTTTCCATTGATACCAAGAGTCATAAGGATTTATGCGAATCCCGATGATGCAAAAATGTTAACTTGGCATGAAAGAGGAAGAATAAATGATGGAAAGCTAAGATACCCAGCAGATGGTAAGCAATGGAAATCGTTCGACGCTAAGTATCCCGAGTTCGGCAATGAACCTAGAAACTTACGTCTAGTGCTGTCCACTGATGGAATGAACCCACACGGAAACATGAGTAGCCAACATAGTACTTGGCCAGTAGTGTTGGCTATTTATAACTTACCTCCATATGTGTGCATGAAAAGAAAGTATTTGATGTTGTCGTTGTTAATTTCCGGCCCTAAACAACCTGGAAATGATATAGATGTATATTTGGAACCTCTTCTAGATGATTTGCGATTGTTGTGGGATAGTGGGATAGAAGTATTTGATGCATATAAGAACGAAACTTTCAATTTGAGAGCGATGTTATTGTGTACAATAACTGACTATCCGGCTTATGGCGACCTTTCTGGGCACACAGTTCATGGGAAAGAGGCTTGTCCATTGTGTGGGGAGGATATTGAGTCTGAATACTTGAAGTCTTCTCGTAAGTATGTGTATATGGAAAATAGGAGGTTCTTGTATCATGACCATTGTTATCGCAAGATGCAGAAAGCATTCAATGGAAGACAAGAACTTCGTCAACCTCCTAGAATTTTGAGTGGGCATGAAGTTTATCATAAAGTAAAGCATATTGAGATAGATTATGGGAAGAAGAGCGGCTCTAAATTGTCTACTCGTGGGTATAAGAAAAGATCCATATTTTTTGATAAACTTCCATATTGGCCGACTGGAGGTCGCATTGCCTCGATTTCATGCACATTGAGAAAAATGTCCGTGATAATATTATCAATACCCTTTCGAATGTTCCTGGTAAAATAAAGGATAATGCCGCAGCTAGGGAAGATATGAAAATGATGGGTATTAGGCTAGAGTTGGCACCACAGAAGAGAGGTAATCGTACATTTTTACCGCCATGACTTATACCCTTTCACGGAATGAGAAAAAGAGTTCTGTGCATGCTTGAATGAAATTAAAGTGCCACATGGTTATTCGTCGAACATCAAAAGCCTAGTGTCGATGCAAGACCTAAAACTCACCGGGTTAAAGTCACATGATTGTCACACTTTGATGCAACAATTACTACCTATGGCTATTCGTTCCATTTTACCTGAAAAGGTAAGATATGCCATAACTAGATTCTGTCTCTTCTTCCAGTCCATATGCGAGAAAGTCATCGATCCCGATGACGCGGATTCATTGCAGGACCTCGTTGTAACCTCTCTTTGTCAGTTGGAAATGTATTTTCCACCCTCTTTCTTCACTATCATGATTCATCTGACCATTCACTTGGTTAGGGAGATTTTGTACCTTGGGCCCGTGTACTTGAGATACCAGTATCCTTTCGAAAGATTGATGAAAGTCTACATGGACTATACATCTAATCGGTATCGTCCGGAAGGTTGTATTGCTGAACGCGCTATTTTAGACGAAGCTCTTTCATATTGTTACGCTCATCTCTCCCCTGAGGAGTTGATTGGCATTCCTAAGAATCGTCATAGTGACTGGATGACCGGAAAAGGTATTAGGGTCCGGGTTGCAAAAATTGTGACACGTGAAATGTTGCATTTAGCACACATGTATGTGCTAAACAACGAAGATGAGGTGCAACCTTATATTCAACAACACAAAGATGAGCTCAAATACGATCACCAAAACAAGACCGAGAAGTGGATTGCGAACGAGCATACGAAGACGTTTGCAGAGTGGTTTAGGAATATTGTCTTAGAGTGTACTGATCAAACTGGTGATGACATCTCTCCTAGGTTACTACGTCTTGGTTTAGGTCCAAATTCCAGGGTCACCTTTTACAACAGTTTTGCCATTAATGGATATACTTTTTACACCCGCGAGCAAGATGAGTTGAGCACAATGCAAAATAGTGGTGTGAGTTCTGAATTTGAGGCAATGCACTTTGCTACTTCAAAAGATAAAGAGCCTATTTGGGGAAAATGTCTTTATTATGGTGTTATTCAAGAAATATTGGTACTAGATTACATTGATTTCAGAATGCCTTTGTTTCGATGTAACTGGGTTGATAACAACATCCATTGTGTCCGAAAGGATAAGATGGGATTTACGTTGGTCAATCTGGGTAAGGTTGACAATAATAAGGATGATCCTTTCATAATGGCATCCCAAGCTAAACAAGTGTTCTATGTCACCGATCCTATGGATAAGAAGTGGTCTGTTGTACTGTCTATAAGGAGTAGAAGGAGTAGTCCATCCGATAATGGTGATGATGATCAAGATGTCGTTTTTGAGGGAATGGATCAGTCTACCACTGTATCTTATTTCGACGATGTTGACACTGATCATGAGGACACTTAAAGCATCTATATGCGTGATGACCATGGTGAAGGTATTTGGGTTAACGAAGAAACTATGACATCCAAGAAACGTCCCCGATCCTGAGATAGTTCATCGGACACGTGATATGGACGACCAACATTTTGAGTCATTTTCAGACCAATAATTTGATGGTTTAATTTATTGGTAAATCAATAATGGTCATTATATTGTTAAATAAAAATTCCCAAATTTGCATGGCGTGGTAAATCCTGTAGCTTAGATATGCAGTATGCATGCATGCTGGTGTTGTCTTATTTTCTTGATCTTATTATTAGATGTGGATGCTGGTGTTGAAATTGCTGAATAATGTTGCAGTATATGGTGCTTCTCACATACATTAAGTATGTATTGTTACAGTTTGACCGTAATGGAATTACTGATAATTTTAAAAAAAAAAAAAAAGGTTCAAAAATAACAACGGTTATATTTAAATTACCTGTTGTTAATACTTTCAACAACGGGTGTAGTACCTCTACCCGTTGTCAATGATTTTTTTGACATATTTCATTTTGGCGCAAATTTGGTGAAAATATATTACAACGGGTATATTTTAACCGTTGTAATAAACTTTTGACAACGGTTGACTTTTATTGACCCGTTGTTATTAACATATAACAACGGTTCTTCTTTGAGCACCCGTTGTCAATAGTTTGTCTTAATAAAAAACTAATTTAGAAACCCATACAGCATGCCATACACAAACACACACAACATTAGTTCAACCGTTGGTATCCTGAGTTAATTCTTCTCTCTTCCTCGCTTTCTACATTCTCGTTGCGGCATTGCCGCCCAATTTCCGACGCCTTGATTCCGTGGCCTTCCTTATCATCCCGCTCGTTCTCTTTATCATCATCATGATCGGTATGTTCACTTTAATTTTGTGTTTCGTCATTAGGGTTTTAAGACGATCATCTTGTTTCTTTTTCATGCATCTGTTTGTTTTTCGTCTTCTTTGTTATCTTTATCATCCCGCATCATCTACTTCACTCCTCTTATTAGGGTTTAGGATTTTAGAAGCTCAATCTGTTGTTTTAAATTTTCATTCCTATTAGGGTTTAGGGTTTTAGATAATACTCTGCATGTACGTTGTTAAGTTGTTCATTTCCTATATCATTCATATTTGGGTTTTAGGATTATCATGGGTGAAAAACGTAAAAGAAGTCAAAAGAATAATAAGCCTGGTGAGAGGGGTGCTATGAAGTGCCGAGAAAGTCCTTTGCTATACTATAGCCGCTAAAAGTAGTTCGAAATAACATGGAGTGAGATGGGTTTCCCCTCTTTTGGTCCAAATGCGGGTCTTTTCTCCAGTTGGATTGGTACTTGCACAAGACAGTTTGTGTCTATCCATTTAGATGATTTTAGAAATTTGAATCCAAAATTGGCGGAGTTTTACTTGGCTCGTGTAAAGGAAGGCTTTATTATACCCGATGAAAGCCATGATCCGTATTTAATGCATAAGGCAGCGGATGTCCACAGGCAGTGGAGGTGTGACGTTGCTAGGGATTGGTTGTATGTGGACAAGGCAACGGGGAAGATGCGTAAGAGCCCACCGGAAAACAAGTGTCCCACCATCAAGCAGGAACAATGGGATCTTTTCAAAAAGATGAGAACTACTGAGAAGTTTCAGGTTAAATATCCTCGCCTTTTAACGATTTACCTATCATTTTTTTAATTAATGAGTCCTTTATATAATCTTTTTATTATCTCATCTACTTGCACTTTTATATAATTATTTGAAGGCCGTTAGCAGAAGAAATCGTGCTAATATTTCATGCAAGAAGGGGAAATCGTATGGTTCTCGAGGCGGTTACAGAAAGATAGAAGAGAACCTCGTAAGTAGCATGCATTATTCCCCTGTGAGACTTTATTTTTTTAATCACACTTGGACTTGCATTGATACACATTTACGTGTATAAATGTTACCATGTTAATGTGTAGGTGGCAAAGGGAGTGAAAGAGGTGGATCGGCATGTAACTTATAAAGAAGGGCACACGCCTAAAGGATCCCGGTCGCGTGACAAATATGATGAGGAAGTGTTGGCCAACATAGTAAGCATTATTTTATTAAGACGAGTTCATTACTAACTTTATTATTTTAGTCACAAATATAATTTGAAGTTTATTTAATATATTATAGGACAACGTATTGAAAGAGGTAGAAGAAGGGAAATTCACTCCCAGTGGTCGTAATGACGTTCTTGCTAGAGCGATCGGCCGACCCGAACATCCAGGTCGTTTGAGGGGCGTCCCGTTACGGGTTGGAGTAACGAAATATTATGGAAAAGCGCCGAGATAAAGAAGAAAAGGAAGACTAAGTCTGAGAAGGCTGACATGGTAACATTTATTCTATTATTTTCATTTAAGTTCAATTCACATGTTATTGTTGGGATAAAAATTGCTGACACATTACATTCTTGGCAAGCAGCTTCAGTTAATGGCATCCGTACTACTAAAGTGAATCTTTGGAGGTAAGCTTTTCGAAGAAGAAGTGAAGATGATGGAGGATGTCATTTCTAAATGGGGTAATAATAAGGTACAACAGATTGGTCAAGAGGCCGCTACTACCTTGGCAATACATGAGAAGGAAGTATCGGTCAACGAGATTCGAGAAAGATCGGTACCTAATAATGCTTCAAGTTGTAACAACTAAAGCCGATCGGTACCTAATACTTCCTTATTTTTTTTTTTTTTTTTTTTTTGGGTAAGATCAGGGGGTGTGTTCCCTGCCAGCTCTAATGCTATAACCCGACATGGTGCCATTGGTTAATTTTATTAGGTAAATAATGGGTCCGAAAAGGAGATGCAACTTGAGAAGACTACTGATGGAAAATAGCATACATCCCCTTCAAGTCGGTTCCCTGTTTTGATAAGGTATGCATGAAGTGTTTAATTAGTTAAATTTATATGAATCTTTGAAGTTTGTGCAAAAATCGGCCCGAGACAGAAAGCGTTTTTGCAAAATCTTTTGAATGTTGAAGCGTTTTTGCAAAGATATAATAATGTATGTGTATATTCTTCAAGCCGTAAACAAGAGGCCGTTATTCTTGTCGACCCTAAACCGAAAAGCCACATGTGCGTGTTGGCGGGGTCTCGTAGAAATGCACACCAAATCTGCAGCAATGAAAGCGTAGTTCATGGCGAAAAACTTTTGCCGAATCATACCAAAGTAGAGATAACTACAGTCTTACCAGGCCATGAAAACTTGCAACTGTCTGTCCCGATTCAGGACGACATTACCATTTCGGGAGATGCGCTTGGAAGTTTCATCCAATGGCCTGAAACTCACATCTACTTGGCTCGGACGTCTCTGCCTCAGAAGCGAAAAGCAGTTGGGGTTAGAAGAAATACCTTTATATATATGTTAAATTTTTAATTGTTGAATGTTTTTATATGTTAAATTTATATGATATTTTTTTTTGTAGGGAACAAAAAAGCCGGCTTTGGCGGATAAGCCTAAGTCCACAGACATGCCAACGACCTCGTCGAAACAACAAATTGATGAGGTATTTAATTAACTTCTCCATTTTTTTAAAAACCTCGCTCCCTTTATTTATATTTTGTCTGTATTTATAAAAAGCATGGTAATTTTGTGTAGGGGACAAAAAAGACCGATAAGCCTAAGTCCCAGTCTTACTCGCTACTACTACCTCATCATTGAAAGTTAGGAGTTTAAACGACACACAATATAAAGGGAAGGATTACATGGGATATGTAAGAACGGTGACGATGAGGAAAGCGCATGAGGAGGTGGCCATCGCATAGCCACCGAGCAATTGATAGTTATTCCGCTCGAGGAGGATATTCTAGGGGTTGAGCGCCAAGCACATCTATCATGGGATATGCTAGCCGTATGGGCTGGCCTAGACCAGATTTATATCCAACACGTATTTGTTTGGATGAAGTAAGTTTCTTAATAAATAATTTCATATTCTAATATTCTGACTACTAGATAGTGTTTTAAATACCGGAATTAATACCGTAATAATGTAGGATATTGAAATTGAGAGTAATCCCCGAGAAGAATATTCCATCTGATCAATACGGATTCTTGTGCCCCTATATTTTATCTTTATTTATTATGGATTTTCGTTCCAAGAACGGGTAGATTATATTGCTCAAGAATTGGCGACAACCAAGAAGCTGATTTAAGGCGCTTATAATGAAAAAGGGTAATAAACAAATTAATATTACGTTTCCCCCTACAATTGCATTTTCATAACTAATATATGTACTTGTTAATAATGATGATGTCTCTTGATGTAGGACTCATTGGGTGCTAGCAAGCCATCATGCCGACAAGGAATAAAGTTTTACGGTTGGACTCTTTACATCATCAACCAAGCGAGACTTTTAAGCGCTTGATTAATATGTAAGTTTATAATACTGATTTATTTATAATAACATTAAGTTTCAATTTTTATTTATAGAAAAAAGCTCATTTTTGCCCCTAAAAAAATGAGTTTCTGCCTCCTTTTTTATTTTTAAAAAAAGGGCCTTTGAGAAGAAAAGAGCAAACGAGCAGGATCAACCCACGAAATATTCGATGTTGGCCCCGATTTTATTACGATAATGTGGGTACGTGCTCAAATACAATAACATTAAGTGCAAAATCTGTGTTTAATACTAATACAATACCTAAAGTTCAAGATTCTGATGTGAGCCTTCTCTCGTCTGTTTGTTTTTATGTAATAATAGGCCCCTCGCCAGCCAGATAGCATACAATGTGGATACTACGCTTGTCGGTTCATGTTGGAGATTATTAGGCGAAGATATATCATTATTCCAGAAAAGGTTAGTAATTTAATAATGTGTTTATTACTTTTTTTAAATTAGAGCTAATGTTGTCTTGCTTGCTGCTATATATACCATGATGTTGCTAATGTTGTCTTGCTTGCTGCTATATATACCATAATGTCTTCTCTTTGTTTTTTCCGCAGTATGCAATCAACCCGTCACAACAGATTGAGTAGTACTCAAGTATAGATATAGACGAGGTAAGAGACATGTGGGGCAACTACGTCTTAGAATATAGAAATGCATGATACTCAGAGTTTAGATCAACTTATTAGTAAATTTTTTGTTGAAGTTAGGGAATGATTAGTTCATGTAAATTCAACTCCTTGTAAGTATATATATATATATATATATATGATCTTCATTGTTGTGGTTGAATTGAATCTATTGAGTTCGATGAACCCATTTGTGATTTATCTTTGGTCTTTGGTATATGGTGTCTTTCTTTGATATATGCAGGTTTTTGAATGGCATGAAACAAAATTAATTTTTCAAAACATTAGGAGTTCGTAATAAAAACGGTTACTAAAAAAAACCGTTGTGAAGACCTTTCACAACGGTTAATAAAAAAAACACCGTTGTGAATGACTTTCACAAATACCCGCGCATAATATTCAACAACAGGTTTTAAACGAAGAACCGTTGTTAAAAGTCTTCACATTTTGATGGTAAAGTTACAACAACGGTTTGCTTCAACTAAGAACCGTTGTTACTAACAATTTCAACAACGGGTATGTAGCATAAACTCGTTGTCAAAAGACTTCACAATTTTGGAGGGAAAGTTACAACAACGGTTATACATACGACAACCGTTGTTATATTATTCCCTCCAAATTTTTGAAACACTTTCCACAACGGAGAACACCCAACAACAACGGCTTTTAACCGTGGTGAATACTTTAGACAACGGTTTCATTAAATAACCAAACCGTTGTAAATACCTTCTACAACGGCCGCTTTAACAACGTCCGCCTTTTGTTTTTACAACGGTTTTTACCCCTTGTTATAGCCTGTATCTGTAGTAGTGAATGTATCTTAAAAGATAACGGTAGTAACTTTCTTGAATGGGAATCCAACATCAAAAGTGCCGCATTGTCCGACAATGTGCTCACTTACTTGACCGATGCTCCTCCCATCGAGCATGGTTCAAGGGCTTCATCGGCGGTGCAGACCGCCTATGATGACCATGTGAGGATGTCGAATGATATCAAAAATGTGTTGATATGGTCGATGTCCCCAAAGCTCAAGCTATCATGCATTTCTTTAAATGCGTACGAGATATTCACTCGCATGATTACTATGTTTTCACAAACACCTAAAGTCCGTCAATACGATGCGGTGGCACACTTCTTTGAATATAAGCTTGAGAGGGGCCAAAAGGTTGGTCCCCATGTGCTAAAAATGGTCGAATATGTCGACATCCTAGAGCGTCTAGGGTGTAAGATTCCTAAGACTCTTGTGGTGGATCGTATCCCTCACTCACTTCCCACCAAGTTTGCCCACTTTAGGGTAAACTACAACATGAATGGCATGGATAAGAGTTATCATGAAATTCATGCACTCCTCACCCAAGCGGAGAGGGATATGGAAGCTAGTGGGAGTGAAAAAGGGGATGTTCTAACCATGAAGTTAAAGAACATGTCCTTTGGAGTTAAGAAGGGAAAGGGGAAGGAAAAGTCCCAATTCAAGAAATCGTCAAAGAAACAAGACAAGGGAAAGGGGAAATCCGTTGAGAATGGCAAACCCAAGGCAAAAGGTGTCAAACTCTCCGAGGCCGAATATTTCCATTGTAATGGGAAGGGGCATTATAGGAGGAGTTGTCCCAAATACTTGGAGGATCTCAAGGAAGGGAGTGTGACACCTATTGGTATGATTTCCTCTCTCTATGTGATAGACGTTAATTATGCTTGCACTTCCACTTGGGTACTTGATGTCGGATGTGGCTCTCACCTTTGTAATCATTTACAGGGTTTAAGGGATGTGCAAGCACTAGCAAAAGGCGATGTGGATCTCCGCATGGGCAATAGAGCTAGAGTAGCGGCCGTTTCCGTGGGGACCTATGTGCTCACTTTAGCTAGTGGTCTAGAGTTGTATTTAAATAAGTGTTATTTTGTACCAACTTTAACCAAGAACATCATCTCCATTTCCGCGTTAGACGCGGAAGGCTTTTGTTTTATGATTAAGGACAATAGTTGTACTTTTTCATTAAATGATGTGGTTTATGGCAAGGCCATTTCAATTGGAGGCATTTATGTTTTAAATGATGTTAATGACGTTTATCATGTGGAAACTAAAAAGCTCAAAATGGGTGATCCAAACGAATCCTACCTTTGGCATTGTCGTTTAGGCCACATAAAAGAAAGACGCATTAAGAGACTTGCTTCATCAAAAGTGCTCAAACCATTTGGTTTTGAATCTTATGGTATATGTGAGTCTTGCCTTTTAGGCAAGATGACTCGTGCACCTTTCGCGGGAAAAGGGACCTAGTGAGGTTTTGGCTCTCATACATACGGATGTATGTGGACCATTAACCATCACCGCTAGAGGAGGTTTTCACTACTTCATTACTTTTACTGATGACTTAAGTAGATATGGGTATGTCTACTTAATGAAGAACAAGAGTGAAGCCTTTGACAAGTTCAAAGAATTTCAAAATGAAGTAGAGAACCAATTGGATAAAAAGATTTAGACCCTACGATCCGATCGTGGTGGTGAATATCTAAATGCTGAATTTGATTCACACCTAAAAGATTATGGTATAGTATCACAATGGACTCCTCCTGGCACACCACAACTAAATGGTGTGGCCGAAAGTAGAAACCGAACTTTACTAGATATGGTCCGATCTATGATGAGTCTAACCGAGCTTCCTGATTCGTTTTGGGGTTTTGCCCTCTTGTCTGCAATATTTTCACTAAATCGAAGCCCGACTAAAGCGGCCGAGAAGACTCCATATGAGATATGGACAGGGAAAGTCCCTCATTTGTCATTCATGCGTATTTGGGGTTGCGAAGCGTACGTCAAGATCAAGTCTGACAATAAGCTTGCACCCAGGTCTAACAAATGTCTTTTTGTAGGATATCCAAGGGAAACACGTGGCTATTACTTCTACAATAAGCACGAGAACATAGTGCTTGTGGCTCGTGATGCTGTCTTCCTAGAAAAGGAGTTTATTTCTAGGAGACAGAGTGGGAGAAAATTTGAACTTGACGAAGTTCGAGAGCCACAAACCCAGAATGAGGTAGAGGAGAACGTGGAGGATATCATTCCCTCTTCCTCTGAAATGGTAATTGGTCCTATAAAGTCAAGTAGGATTTCTAATCCACCTGACCGCTACCTTGGTAACATCGAAGAGGAAGGTGTTTTGTTACTTTTGGAAAGTGATGAACCCACTACCTACAAATCGGCCATGTCTAGTCCTGACCTCTCGCATTGGCTAGAAGCCATGTAGTCCGAAATGGATTCCATGTACGAGAACCAAGTATGGGACTTGGTGGATTTACCTGAGGGAGTGCGACCCCTTCAGTGTAAATGGATATATAAAATTAAACTCGGCGTGGATAAACATATAGATGTTTACAGAGCAAGATTGGTGGCAAAAGGTTTCACCCAAGTTCATGGTTTACACTATGACGAAACCTTCGCTCCGGTCGCTATGCTTCGGTCCATTAGGATAATCTTAGCGGTTACCGCATTTCATGATTATGAGATTTGGCAAATGGATGTCAAAACCGCCTTCTTGAATGGGATTCTAGAAGAAGAGGTGTACATGATACAACCTGAAGGTTTTGTGGATACATCTAACCCTAAGAAGGTGTGTAAGCTCAAGAAGTCCATCTATGGCCTTAAGCAAGCATCTCGGAGTTGGAACCATCGCTTTGATCATGTTATTAAACAATACGGTTTCACTAGAAGTGTTGAAGAACCGTGTTTATACATGAAGTTTAGTGGGAGTAAGGTTGCATTCCTTGTCCTATATGTGGATGACATATTGCTCATCGGGAATGATATTCCATCGCTCACTTCCGTTAAGGAATGGCTAGGGAAACACTTCAAGATGAAGGACTTGGGAGAGGCACAACGAATCTTGGGTATCCGGATCTATAGGGATAGGTCCAAAAGGATACTAGCATTGAGTCAAGAAGCTTATATTGACAAAGTTCTTGACCGGTTCAATATGAAAGACTCCAAGAGAGGATTTCTACCTATGGGCCAAGGGATTACTTTGAGCAAGTCACAGTCTCCCTCTACCCCTAATGAGATTAAACACATGAAGACCGTCCCTTATGCTTCCGCTGTTGGGTCTATCATGTATGCTATGATTTGCACTCGTCCCGACGTTGCGTATGCCTTGAGCATGACAAATCGTTATCAAGCCAAGCCTGGTGAGAGTCACTGGATAGCCGTAAAGAACATCCTTAAGTACTTGAGAAGGACTAAGGATTCGTTCTTAGTGTTTGGAGGATAAACTGAGTTACGTGTAAGAGGTTACACGGACGCAAGTTTCCAAACCGATCGGGATGATATGAAATCCCAATCCGGCTATGTGTTTATGCTAAATGGAGGAGCCATTTGCTGGAAGAGCTTCAAGCAAAGTGTTACCGCGGATTCTACAACAGAGGCTGAGTACCTTACAGCGTCTGAGGCTGCAAAGGAAGCTGTTTGGATTAGGCAAATCATGGAGGGACTAGGAGTAGTCCATTCCGCCGAAGATCCGATCACTCTATATTGTGATAACACTTGAGCTATTTTTCAAGCCAAAGAGTCTAAGTCTAGTAATAAATCTAGACACATTGAAAGGAAATACCATGTAATTAGAGATTATGTGGAAAGGAAGGAAATTGACATTTGTAAGGTTGGGACAGATGTTAATATTGCTGATCCTTTAACCAAGCCTTTATCAAAGGCTAAGCATGATGGTCATGTCGTCGCAATGGGATTGAGACGAGTACCAGATTTTCTTTAGATTATGGATATGTAATAATTGGATAGTGTATCTCTTATTATATATATAATAATCGCATTCATTATTTTTGCATTCATTTTTGAATCTTTTATTTAGTGTGACTAAATTTTTAATACCTTGTTTATCTAAATAAGTTGTGGAGACAATGTTGAACACTATTCATGTGAACAAGATGAACATTGTATTTTGTCCCTAGTCACTTAATGATGTGACGTCTCGGAGTGACTAGAATGTAAGTCGATTGATGGTTGTTCAACACCATGAGGTCATACGTGATGACTAGTCGATTACAAAGGCAGAGTGTGTGACACTTTGCCGGACAGTGACCATTTAGAGAGTCCCTAAGTTCTATTATAGACGCCTGGTCGTGGCAGGGATCTCTAAGATGTTCCTATGAGTCGATTCTTTTGACTGGAGTCTATTATCCAAGTCAATGCAGTTTCTGAGTGACTTTGGTTTTTGTCCTAGGTCGTGCCCTGAAAGGAGGCCAAAAGGACATATTCTGAGTCATGATGAGCTGTATTGGGCAAAGATAGATAGGGCATACATGAATTGTCCACCCACGTTGGGTAACTATATCTCAAGGCCACTCGAGGAGTTAATGACTACAAATGCGTGGCCACGCTCGGAAGTAATCTGTGGGAGATTTTTCCGGTCAGGTAGTCACACTCCCGATCGATAAAACCACTCGCGATATGTTTATGTGCAAGTGCGACCTGAAAGACACCTTGCATTGAGTGGGAGATTAAAACGGACAAGAGAATTGGTAGCGCACACCTTGTGTCGGACAAGTGGGAGATTGTTGGAGTTATTGTCCTCCACAATAGTGCGTTTACATAATAAATCTCATCAAAGTAATATCATCAGATATTTAATTATTTGATCCTCGTCAGTTGATTAACCTAAATCAATAACGGTTGGCTAACTAGAGTTTGACGTTATTGTCGTGAGACGGCGGTGATCAACTTACCCCTTTTGGTCACACCTATAGGAACGAACCCCAATTGACAACTAATTAATTGTATGAGATACAATTTATTTAATCCCTTGATTTATAGACTAAAAGGTTAGTCAGTTATTTTTAGAGAGATTTCGAGTTGCGAACTCGAGGCACGGCAGTTATTATTTAATTATGCGATAATTAAATAATAAATTTTGGGAGACGGGTTTTAGTTAATTAATTATTAATTCACTAAAACTATACTAATTGATTAATGTGATTAATATTAGTACGTAAATGATATGTCTAGTGGTACACGTATATTTACGGAGTGTTTTAGACGAAATTAATCGGGTAACATTTAAACATAAAACGATGTTTAAATAAAATTGACACGTATTTGTGCGACAAATATAAGAACCAAAATGGACCCGTAAATGGGACATTGGACCGTGTAAATGGAGTGTAGTGGATGATTATAATCATAATCATTTCACTTTACTTGTTTTTCTTCCATAAGTTGTCATAACGTCATTATGCATGTCATAAAGATTGGACAAAAATTAAGCAAGTTCACTCCCTCACTCCACCCTCTTCCATCCGGCCTAGTTCCTCCTTTTATGCCAGCTTTTGCTCATTTTTCCTATACACTTGAATTCACTTTTGCATGTGAGGTATTAAGTTGGTTCCTCTCTCTAAAATAATATAAAGCATCATCTACTAAGTTGTTAGTAACCAAAAATAATTACTAAGATTGTTAGTATTATTTACATATTATCAAGGGTTAAATTTTACAAGTATCTAGTTAATACTTGTAAGATTATTTTGGGTGTTGTTCTTGGGTGCAACTTGAAGGAGACTTTCTTTTTGAAGGTTTTTCTAGGAGGATCATCCATCTTTATTTAGCTCAAGAACAAGCTAGATAGGTGATCTAGTTTGTGCCCATTTTTACCATAAATATCAATGTAAGGAAATTTTTTTTCCTTAATCTTTATTTTTATGCTTTTATATTTGCATGCATGTTACATAGATCACTAAATAAACATATTATTAGATAATTTGTTATTAATTAGAGAGTCTAATTAGGATCTATGATCTTTCAGGGTAGTGTGCCATTCAAGTACCTTGGGATCAATGTGTCTCCAAAGAAGTTGTCTATTCTGGATTGCTCCAGCTTAGTTGAGATGATTGTTGAAAGAATTAAGAGGTTGGACTCTAGGAAACTGTCTTATGCACAAAGGATTGTCTTGATAAAGTCAGTTCTTAGCACCCTTCATAATTATTGGGCTCGTATTTTTGTTCTCCCTAAAACCGTGATTGCTAGAATTGAGGCTACATGTAGATCCTTTTTGTGGCATGGTAATGAACAAAAAAAGAACCCTGCTTTGGTATCTTGGGACACTATTTGTCAACCTAAAAGGCAAGGTGGTCTGGGAATCAGGAAGTTTCATGAATGGAATATTGCTGCAATAGCTAAGTATGCTTGGTGGATTGCTACAAAAGCTGACCACTTATGGGTTCTCTGGTTTCATGCAATTTATATAAAAAGTGGTACCTGGTCTGATGATGAACCCTCACCTTCATCTAGCTGGGCTTGGTGCAAAATATGCCAAGTAAATAACATATTCAAAGAGTTCTTATTTCAGAGTGAATGGAGTAGGTCTGGCCAAATTTACACGATTGGAAAGGGCTATAAGTGGCTTATACCTGAGAAAGAGCAAGTCAACTGATTTCCTTGGATCAATCAGAGGTGGATACTACCTAAGCATAGCTTCTGCAGCTGGCTCATTGTATAGCAGAGATTGTTAACACAAGATAGATTGATGAAAATGCATATCGTGAGTCAGAACTGCTGCTACTTATGTGGAGTTCAGGAGGAATCACATGACCACCTGCTTTTTGACTGTGTGTATAGTCAGAAATGCAGGGTTCTGGTTTCTGATTGGTGCCAGGTACAAATTCCTACCAAGAACTGTATTATTTGGTGGCTCAAATGGAGGAATAGAATTGCTGGGCGTAAACAAGGCATAGCTGTTATACTCGCAAGTCTGATGTATTGGATATGGTCAGCACGTAATCATTGCAGGATTGAAGGTGTTTTATGGCGGCCTGAGTATCTGTTTCAGAATGTTAGAAATGATGTATGTATGAGATTACGAGTGATTAAATGTAAAAATGTTAAGTATGTAGCTTGGATTGAGAGCATTATGTGAGTTTAGAGACCAAAGTATAAGTCTCTAAAATGGTTGTAATTGGGAATTATTTTATCAATGAGAATAGCTTACTTGACCCAAAAAAAAGAAGCATGCGGGCAGTACATGATTGTAAGTTGAATACTATATGATCATGATGGATGTTACTATTTGGCTTTTGTAGATAGTAACATGTGGTTAGGGATACTGGTTTTATGAGTATCGAGTTGGTTTTGTTTACTTTGTTGTTGTTTAAAGTTGTTTGGAAGTAAAAATCAAGTAGTTACCCACTTGGAGGTGATAGCTTGTTCTTTTACGATTCTAACGATAGGTCACACACCCAAAATGACCAAGAAACGAGTGAGAATAGACCGTTTTATGAAAATTAGACAGTGATGAGAACTGCGTAGGGTACTCGATCGAGTAGCCCTTACTCGATCGAGTGCACCTCTTGTTACTCGATCGAGTACCCCTGGTAACTTATTATACGTACTTTCGATCTTCACCTACTCGATCGAGTATGTTGTACTCGATCTAGTGACCCCTGTTTTGGGTCATATGCTTATCTTTTTTACGTCGTCGCATATCTTATTTAATTGAAGGGTGTTCTTTTACTTCTTTATGCATTGTTTTACATATGTGTTGGTCCTGATGCGTGAGTTACCCAATCTTATAATGAGGGGAGTGGCACCTTATGGTGGGTATGAGTTTGGTGGGGAGGACATGAGTTATATGTGGTTGTGATGGATAGTGGAAAGGAAAGGGAAGGTTGATGAGTTTATTGAGGCATGGAGCATGTTTTGTGAGACGGGGTGAGTGATATAATTGCGAGTTTGAGTAATGTAAGGTAAGTGAATATGGGCAAGGGATAATGTAAGTCTAAGGAACGTGAGAATGAAAAGATTGAAAGGAAGGATGTGGATAGTGGCAATTTGAGATGTGTATGGATTTATGGAGGGAGATGATTAGGATTGTGTTGGTTAAGAATATATATAATGAAAGGTCGTTGTAGAGGGATTGATGGTGCATGTCGTTGTACACCATCAAACACATTTATACCCAACTACTAGCATAGCAAGCAAGTCGGGGTCGATCCACGGGAAGGGGTTACTAAAATTGTTCAATCTAATCGTAGTTGTGCTTAGGGTGTCACAATTGATTTGAGTTTGTAGTTGTGTTCTAAATTAATGAAAGCAATAAAGTAAAAAAAGGAATAAAGCAAATAAAGATGTAAATAAATACCAAAGGATACTAGGATGTCATGGGATCATAATGGAATCATGGTAAGATAGCATAAATGAGTTACATATATGCAAGCAATTTATTATTGTTGAAATTGAGTTAGTTCATGTTAAATAATTCATAGGAAGATTTGGGTCCCGGAGCCGAGTCATTTGTGACTTTACAACACCTACAAGTCGACTTAATTCTTCCTATTACACTACATGCATGATAAACCAAATCCTAGGGAAACTTACGTCTCGGAGCCGAGTCGGTTAAGACTTTACAACACCTACAAGTCGACTTAGGTTTTCCCTATTCAACTCTATGCATGGTCTAATAAGGCTTGAATTGGTTTATATCTTACAAGCCTCATTGAAAAGATAAGAGATGGGTAAAAAATGCAAGGTTTCATAGTCTAGCATTTCATCAAACATAACATGTGCATAAGTTGAAGAACAATAAGCAAGCATTCATATGAACTCATTAAGCATAAATTTATCCCATGATTAACTCCCCTAATCCTAGTTAAGTGACTACTCGCTCATTATCATGGAAGACATGTTATCAATGGTGTCAATCATCACAACAAGTATAAACATGATTAAAGAGTGAGGAAATAAACAATAAAGAGTAAAGAGTAAAGAGATTATACCAAACTTAAGATGAACAAATGGAAATGAAAGAATAATAGAAGAGAACTTGATTGATTGATGAAGAGTTGTCAATTCTCCAATAATAACCCAATAATCTACAATTACCCAATAATAAACTTGAACAATAATTAAGGAAAGATTAATGTCGAATGATTGAGATTAATCTATTCTAATCTACTCCTAATCTAATCTAAGGAAGGTTTGCCTCCACTAAGAAGGCTTTCTAAGCTAAGAGGACTTTTTTGTCGATTATTACAAATGGAGTATATATAGTGGTACATCATTAGGTTAAGCAAGGTTAGATTAGTAAATAACAATGCTTAAGTGTTGAATAGAGCTTTGCAAGTCCCGAGGGACATGGGCGGATCATGTAGCAACTCCCATGGAAATCCGCGCGTCCTGGCCTGAAGCATGCTTGGTCCTGTAAGGGAATACGCTCGTCCCGAGTGAAAAACGCGTATCCTGAGCCTCAAGTCGAGGGAGTTGAGATTGACCCGAGCGGGTTGTTCTTGACCCGAGCGGGTTGAGCTGCAGTTTCCCTTTTTCTTGATTTTATGCCTATGATCCTTCTATATACTCTTTATTCTACATCCTAGGTCATCATTCTTGCCTCCTCTTCATACTAGTCCATCCAAGATCGTCAACAAGCTTCCGAATATGCACGAGAGACGGGGATTCCGCCTCATTATCTTCTTTCCTACAAGACATATAAAATGCGATAGGAAAGCAAAATAGGAAGGAATTGACGGATAAAATGGTCATGAAATGCTATATTTGTATGCAAAATAGGTTCAATTAGGGGACTAAATGTGCGCAATTAAGAGTCACATCAAACATCCCCAAACCGAACCTTAACAATTAGCGGGTCTCACTCCGCCCCTTCAACTTACAACAAGATATCCATGAGGTACGATGGCTTCTTGCAAGACAAGGTGGGGCTTGCCAAAATGGCGATACATCCAAGCATTAAGCACACAAAAACAAGTAATGGATGCATCTATAAAAGAATAGCCACTTTCCTCATCTAAGTGGCGGAAATCATCTACAAGGGAAGCAATCTAAGGGTATACACTCCATTATATATATTGTTTTTCCAAGCTACTAAGTCTAAAAGGATACCAACAAATCACCTCCAAGTTGTGTCAAACTACGGTACTTTTATCCTCAATCGCTAAATGCTTTTGTCAAGAGTAGGCTCCCTATGGTGTTAGAAACACTGTAGGATCGCAGAATTCCCCTCTTGCCTAGACAAGAAGAAGGGTCGTCCCCTCTCCACCATGCAACAAAGTAGGATCATCAAATGATAGAGAGGGTTTCAAGATGCATGAGTTTCATAATGGTAGTTTGCTTTTGATTTGTCCCCCCCCCCCAAATTGTTTTGGCGTTTGAATTTTTGAGAATATTTCTTTGCCATTTTTTTTGATGTTTGGCATTTTGATACTTGGCAAATTTTTTAATCTTTGCATTTTTGAACATTTTTCAAAGTAACCCCATTTTGTAGCAAGGGTACTTTTATTGAAGCATAGGAGTTTATTTTTGCTCCTCATTTCATTTGATGCAATTTGCAAACATTTGATTTGATTTTGGTACTTGAACTCAATTTGGAGATTTTTGTGCCCATTCCCTTTTTGTTGACAAAACATTGATGATAGGAGTTAAAGAACGGTTGCATGGCATCAAAGGTCACCTTGGAATAAACGGTAGGCAAGGAATTATCACACCACAAGGTACTCTTGACTAGGCTTTAGTCCATGGGTCAAAAGATACTAGTATGACACATCCTAGGGTGTCTTGAGGGTATTCTAGCAAACAAAGTCTCAAGGAGAAAAATTATCTACAAGGGCCTTATATACACTTTTCAAGATTCCCAAATAGGCATTTTCACAAAACTTTCTAACCATGCAACTACATGACATGATGCAACTAACATATATAAAATTCTAATGCATATTCTTCTATCAACTACTATGCCATGTAAACTAAAATGCAAACTCTTAGCAACACATTGGTTCATACCGCATTAATCAAAATATAGCCACATTGTCATTAACATACAAAAAGGAGGAAGGAGATTTGGAAAGATCATACCATGCGGTCTTCTATTTCCTTCGTGCCTCGAATGTGGCATAGTCGACCAAACAAACAAACAAACAGATATATACAATTCTACACTACGACGGAAAGAACATGTTTTTGGTTTTTGAAATTTTCAAATTTTTAAGGGTTTTGTTTTTATGAAATTAAAGAACATATTTTTGAGGTTTTTCGAAATTTTTCAATTTTTATGTGTTTTGGGATATAAATTCCCATCCCCCACTTTATTTTGTACATTGTCCTCAATGTAAATGTAGGAGTAGGAATGAAAGAGAAATACATGTTTTTTGGATTTTTTTTTGTTTTGAAAATTGAAGTACAAATGCAATGATATGATATGAATGAATGCATGCTCTAACTAAATGCAATTCTATATGACATATATAACAAATGAATGCAATTTACACTGTACTAGATGATGCATGATTTCTAGTAAACTATGGTCACCTATGATCAAACCTCCCCAAACCGATTTAAGCACTATTTCTAGTGTAGGAGAAATGAGGTTGGGTCATTAGTGACTGTGAATGAAGTCAAGTCTATATGCAACTAACTATATGAATCATGTGAGATATATTACAATGTAAACTAATCTAATCATATGAGATATATTACAATGCAACTATACATGAGAGATAGGGAAAGAAACGGTTCTTACAATTCATTATAGGAGATGAAGATGGTAGATAGGATGCATACATAGCAATGTCACGAGCCAAATGAGAGAAAAAGTTGAATTTCAGGGTCAACCCGCTCGAGTTGAAAATAACTCGCTCGAGTTCAGCCTCAACCTGCTAGAGTTGATTCTGACTCGCTCGGGTTGAAGCTCTGGGACACGCGTTTTCTCAGAAAAACGCCCAGATTCTCTTATAGGAAGAATTCTTTCTTTCCTTGGTCATCAACTCGAGCGAGTTGGGCTTGGGACGCACGGATTTCAATCAATTTTGACCCAACACCTTTTTAATGATAACAAAGATGTTCAAAAGCCCAAATTCTCCATTTTCTTCATTTCTTTACATTTGCTACCTTCTCATTTTCATCAATTTCCTTCAAAAATGCTCAATCAAAATATGAGTCCCCTCCTTTTCATCTCTCATGCGATGAATGCATGCAAGATTATGCTAAATGAAAGTATAATACAAATGGTGGTTTGAGATATGACTCCACCAATACTAAGTCAAATGACAAATTTCATTGTCCATGGAGCTTAGTGCTCTTAGTAGGCGATCAAAGGCTTGTGAATAGGCCTCAAATAAGCACAAGTAGGACCTTGGCCACTTCAAAATAGAATAGAGCCAGTCCTCCACAAGGGGCTTCTTACGGAAATTCTCCCCTTCATTTTGGCCTTTTCATCATAGCCTTTTTGGCTCTCCAAACTAGCAAGCTTAAAATTTTTGTCATCGGGAGGCTTCCATTCTATCCCGTCCCCCTCAAGTATGGTGATGGTGATAGCATTCGAATTTATCAATCCTTCAAGAATAGAAAGAGAATTCTCATAAAATTGATGACCGGGTACCTTAGGAATTGAGATTGTGGGTGCCAAGTCTCCACAAGTAAGCTCATTCATAACTTTGTCTTTGAGCTTCTCCACCAAGTACCTTTTATATAACAATTTGACTTTTTGGAGAAGGTCTACCACATCATCTCCAACAGTCATAGGTTCCATGGTGGGTGCGAAAAGGTGTGGACATGGGCCAAGTCCCGGTCTGCGGATTTAGGCCGCAAGCCGGCCCGCGATCACGGGCCACCTGCACGCCAGGCCAATCTGTAGACATGCAGAGGTCTTTCGAAAGCCACGCTCGGCGGCGTAAAATGCTTTTGACCGGATCGCTTTAGATCGGTCGGTATCGTCTCGGCAAGGGCCGCGAACCGATGTAGAGATGTTCGGAGTCGCCACCAAGCATTTATGGGATGCCTGGAACCCGTTCGAAATCCACTTTATACCTATGTCAATCAAGGCAAAAAGCGGTGCATGACATAGGTACTAAAGATAAGGACTCGTCCCCCTTTTAGCATTCTATGCCTGAAATGACTCTCGTACGCCCTGGATAAGGCCATCCACTATCCAAAGGTTCTGAGTAAGGGGTGAGGGTACGTATTGGGAAGCCCTTTAATCGGACACCCAATCCCGCCCGCGTTAGCGGCCTCTACTGATCGATCGTGGTTGTTTAAGTGCAAGAGTTGATAAAACGGTGTAAATGCATGAATGCACATCCAAAAGTTTTAACCTTCCGAGTGAGCTTTCTAAGTCGGTTTGTTAATCCAAATATCAAGCATAAGATGTCAAGTTGGATTTAGATTGATTTGCATGTGAAAACGGAAATTAAACATCCATTTACCAAATTCAGGTCATGATGCTTAACACGATCCATTTGTTGAAAAAGGGTGTCAAATGACAAAGTGTAAAAACGCAAATTTGTCAATCTAATCCGTCATGTATTCGGATTAACCGTAATCGGGATCGTCCTAGACAAGTACCAAAAATGTGGTAGAACAGTGCCAGGCAGCCCCCTTGGGGCGCGAGCCTATTGGCGATGGAAGGGGCTCTGCCCTGGTTTTGAAATGTGAAAACAGGCGGTCCCTTGGGGCGCGAGCCATGAGCCGACCCAAGGGGCGTCTCCTGATTTTTGAAAAGGTTGTTTAAAACCGTATTTATGATGAAAGATTTTCAAATATGATTTCCATGACTCGGAATAATTATTATTATGTTAGTAATATTCGTTGTCGGATTTGCATGTTTGAAAAGCATAATAAAATGTGTAAAAGGAAAATGTTTGATTTGAACTAATTATATTAAGTTCAATTATTTGTAATTAGTCAAGTGTGTCATCGTACTCGGATTAAACCGACATGGTATAAAGAACCAAGAATGATTATGAATTATGACTAATATGTTTGCAAATGTAAATAAATGGTAATAAAAGAAAAGGGTGTTAAAATACCCATTAAAATGTAATTAACCATAAAATCATCGAGTCACGGAATGAACCGTCATGGTATAAGGAACCAAGGATGATTTTTGTAATGGTCATAATATGTTTATCATAAAAATGAATTAAAATGGTAAAAACCGTAAAAGAAAAGAAGTAAAAATAAAAGAAAGTGTTGAAGGAAAGACGAACTCAAACACGGATGAGTCTGACCCGAGACCCACAAGAGGCGCAAGCTCCCTTGCATAGCAAGGAGCTTCTGTCTCAGGCCAAAACTCGGTTTTGGGTCGTCTAACCTATATTTGAATCGTGTTATGCATTGTTTATGCTTATAGACTCATAAAAACAGTAAATACATGAAATAAAGTGAGTTGTTTACACCCTCAAACTTACGTGTATTGATGTTTGCGACGTAGACGACTTTAGAGACGGTTTTCTTGTTGCGACTACTCACGATCAAAGAAGTTTAATAAAAAGGTGCCTTAAAAAAGGATTTAGTTTTGAAAATGAGTTGAAAATATGTTAATTAAAACATGTTGATTAATGTTGAGTTGGTCGAATGGGTCGGTCGAATGCACGGCGACGGTACCAAACAATATGTGTAAGGCTTGTGTTTACGATCGGTAGGTCGTAAACACGTGTCGATTTTGTGACTTAGGAAGTCGAGTCTAGAAGTTTAAGGGAGAGGTGAAGGGGCGGACGCTCGCGTGAAGTTTATGGTGTGTGATGGTGGGTATTTATAGAGAAATGTGGGATGGTAGGTCGGTTAAGTTCGCGTGGAGGCTAAGCAGGCAGCCTAAAGAGGCGCGAGCTACCCTGTGACTCAATAGGGTTTGTTATCCCTTTCGCAAATTTGGATTTTGCATTTGTTCTAACCAATTTTTTGTTGGTTGTGATTTGTGGTCATTGAGGTTTGCTTAGCCGTGTAAGCTTACTCTTGGGTGATATTTGGGGTAGGTATTTTGTTTCTTTGACTCGGGTTTGACCCGTGTGAGTCGAGATTTGAATTTCGAGTCGGTTTTTGGCTCGGTGTCGGTTTAGACTCTAAATAGGGTCATTTTAATGGAAATGACATGATGAAAACATTCATGGCATTATTTTTGACATTCGAGATTTGGGTTGACTCGGGTTGACTCAGGTTGACTCGAGTTACGGGTTTCTGAGTCGGTTTTGGGTCCGAAGACGGTTTTAACTCTAAATAGAGTTATTTTAATGGAAATGACATGATAAAGACATTCATGGCATTATATTTGTCATTCGAGATTTGGGTTGACTCAGGTTGACTCGAGTTGCGGGTTTCTGAGTCGGCTTTGGGTCCGAAGACGGTTTTAACTCTAAATAGTGTTATTTTAATGCAAATGAAGCAAGAAAACTTTTGAAATCCTTTTTTATATCCGAGTAGTGCATTAAACCATCTCATGTATAGCCAATCCACGTACGCATATCAAAAACACGTTATAGTCCGATCATCATCGGGTGGTTTTTAGAAGGTGAAGATACTGGGTATCTACAGAGCCCCCACTTTGACTGAGGCTTGGACATGGCGAAAGTCAAAGTATGATCTCCAGGTCAATCGAAGATTACAACCTGAAGACCATTGCGACGTCGAGGCGACTCAAAAAGGTTTGAGCCAAGGACCTGCCGTCGGAAAAGGCGACGTCGAGGCGACTCGAGGATTCGAGCCAAGGACCTGCCGTCGGGAACATTTTAGAGTCTGTCGACTTCCGATTCGGGTCGTTTAAAGTCCATTAGACTACGTATAAAGGCTCACCAGCCATAAGAAGAAATCATACCTGAGGCATCTTCGGGATACGTCCTTCAATCATTTACGCGCAAAGGCTCGCCAGCCGGTGTTGAAGGTGGTGCGTTTTGAGGCTCGCCAGCCATAGGAAGGAGTCATACCTGAGGCATCTTCGGGATATGTCCTTGAGTCGTATCTCGTGTGCGTGCAAAGGCTCTCCAGCTGTGATAAGGAGTCATACCCGAGGCATCTTCGGGATACGTCCTTGAGTTGTACCTTGTTTGCGGACAAAGGCTCGCCAGCTTGTGAAAAGGAGTCGTACCCGAGGCATCTTCGGGATACGTCCTCGAGTTGTGTCTTATTTGCGGACAAAGGCTCGCCAACTGTGTTGCGGATATGAAGAGGGCTCGCCAGCCGCGGTGCGTTGTAAGGCTCGCTAGCCATAGGAAGGAATCATACCTGAGGCATCTTCGGGATATGTCCTTCAATTGCTTCTTGTGTGCGTGCAAAGGCTCGCCAGCTATGTTGAAGGTACGTTTTGAGACTCGCCAGCCATAGGAAGGAGTCATACCTGAGGCATCTTCGGGATATGTCCTTGAGTCGTATCTTGTGTGCGTGCAAATGCTCGCCAGCTGTGATAAGTAGTCGTACCCGAGGCATCTTCGGGATACGTCCTTGAGTTGTATCTTGTTTGCGGACAAAGGCTCGCTAGCCATATGCGTTGTAAGGCTGGCCAGCCATTTATGGTCGAATGATCGACTGTGGAAAATAGCCTGTGTGAGTTCCATTTGAAAATCGGCACTCGCTGGGGAGTTAGAAACTTCTCAGGACTCGTCGGGGATATGAGTTGCTGCTCGTTGGGAGGTAGCATAAGCCATGTAATTGATGTGGTGAAAGCCCTTGGACTTGGCGGGTCGCCGTTTGTTGGGAAGAACCCAGTACTCAGTTGGAGTGAGCTTGTCTTCTCAAGATTACCTGCATGGTTAGTGACCATACAAATCCGCGATCGCATAGACAAGCACGTAGCATGCAAGCATATAAGCACATAAGCACGTAATATCTCACGCGAGGGGAGATGGAAGTTGTGAAGCTTAAACGCTGTTAAGAGTTGGAATTTGTTGCTCGTAGATCCGTGATTTGATAAATTGGAAACACGTGACCGTTGCGACATTGACTCACACAGACGCATATTGACAGACTGACAAATGGGCAGTCGTGAACGTGATGTAGACTTAGTGTTGACACGACACGGGGTGACCCTGACGAACTTTGCACATGTGTGCGTAACTCCTAGCCAAGAAAAGGTGTCAACGCGCATCAGATCGTCGGAGTAGAAGATCCGCTCGGTTGGGGAATAAGAATTGATTATCTTCGCCAGATACCTTTGCCTCCGTTTGCTTGTTTGAGATCCCTCCTTGAGGCATGATGATTCGGAAAGCGGAACCAAGACCTTGTCATCGTCCGAACCGAGCACTAGGCTAAAGCTGGTTTATTTTGGACATTAGTTGAGACTCAAATGATGTTTGTGGATAAAGGACGGGTGGCGTCTTGAAAGAGAAGCCCCAGAGTGAAAAGGTGGGATTTTGACAAAGTAAGGAATGGGTGACGTCTTATGGAAGAAACTCCAAGTAAAGAGGTATAAGATTAATTTTGGCAGCTGGGTGGGCTGCTTTTGAGGATTGATGTTGATGGATGCGATTGAAATGGGTGTGCGGTTGCGTCCTTGTTGGGGGACTGCCTACGTATTCGCGTGTTTGCGAAATCAAACCAGATCGTAGTTCTGAGCTGGTTATTGAGGATTGAAAATTGGAAATGTTTTGAAAGGGATGTGCGGTTGTGTCCCCGTAATAGGACTGCCTACGTATTCGCGTGCGTGCGAAATCAAACCAGATTGTAGTTCTGAGTGTGTGTGCAATGGGTTGCAAATTGAAGGTGTGAAAATTAAATGTGTGTGGGGGTGTGGTTGTGCCCTTGTAATAGGACTGCCTACGTATTCGCGTGTTTGCGAAATCAAACCAGATCGTAGTTCTGAATGTGTGTGCCTAAGCGAGATGTTAGGACCTTGAGATGATTTTGAGGTGTATGGTTGTGTCCTTGAAGGACTGCCTACGTATTCACGTGATGTGAAATCAAACCAGATCGTAGTTCTGAATGTGTGTGCCTAAGCGAGTTGTTAGGACCTTAAAGTGATTTTGAGGGGTATGGTTGTGTCCTTGAAGGACTGCCTACGTATTCATGTGAAGTGAAATCAAACCAGATCGTAGTTCTGAGTGTGTGTGCCTAAGCGAGATGTTAGGAACTTTAAGTGTGTGGGTCATGACGGTAAAAGCCGTTTGGTGACTCGAAAAATTGATTTGAGATAATTCCTCCTTGATCATGAATCGAAGAGGTGTAATTTTTGAAAATGTTCCTTATCATGTGAGCACACTAAAAAGTGGACCCTAAGGGTAGATTGGGTATGTCCCGTTCTCGGTAGAAAATCATTCGAGGACTCCGTATCTGGGTCTGGGTGAAAATGGCTTCGACATTATGGAATGTGGAGCTTGGTAATAATGGTTTGTTTGACAGATAAAAATCTGGAGTTGAGCGTCACGACGGAAAATTCCGTTTGGTGACTCGAAGGTTGATTGGAGATAAATACCTCTTGATCATGAATCGAAGAGGTGTAATTTGTGAAAATGTTCCTTATCATTTGAGCACACTAAAAAGTGGACTCTAAGGATAGATTAGGTATGTCCCGTTCTCGATAGCAAAGCATTCGAGGACTCCGTGGGGATTGTGGTGAAAAATGGCTTCAACATTAGGGAATGTGGAGCTTGGTAATAATGGGTTTGCTTAATGAGATAAAAAACGGAGCAAGAATTTTGTGGTGTTTAGGCCGTTGGGTAACGGCTTGTAGTGTGGTGCGGAATGGGGTCTCCGGCTGGATGTGGCCTGAGCACGAAATGGTTGGTAAATAACATGGGATCAGATTTCCATGTCTGGACCTTAAAGGTTAAGGTGTGATATTACGAGCTTGAGGGGGAATCCTCAGAAGCCTAGATAGGTCTCCCTGCAACAGTCTCTAGAAGGACTTAGGGGTGAAGGAGTTTTGGTTGAGGTTTTAGTGTTTGGTGTTTTGGACTTGTCGGTCCGGGATTTGGTGTGTTGGACTCGTTGGTCCTGGGCTTTGGACTTGTTGGTCCTGGACTTTGTGTGGTTGACTCATGGGTCTTGGGCTTTGGACTTGTTGGTCCTGGACTGGGTGTTCTGGACTCACTTGTCCAAGATTTTGTGTGTTGGATGCTTTCTTTGGATTTTGGCCTTTTGAGAAAAAGGTTTCAATCTTGTTTTGTTTTGATTTTGGCATGGGTCTTGGCCCTGACGTTGGGTGAGTAGCCTTTGGCTTTGGTTTTTTTTGCTTTGAGCGAATTGATTTCGGCTTTGGTTTTTGCTTTGTCCTTAACTTTGGCTTTGGGCGAATGGATATTGGCTTGGGCCTTTGATTTTGGCCTTTCGTTGTGGCTTTGGATGAATGGCTGTTGGCTTGAATGGCTTTTGGGCTTGGGCTTTCGCTTTCGCTTTGGCCTTGAGTGAATGGATATTGTCTTGGGCTTTTGATTTTGGCCTTTCGTTGTGGCTTTGGATGAATGGCCATTGGCTTGGGCTTTTGGGCTTGGGCCTTTGATTTTGGCCTTTCGTTTGGCTTTGGATGAATGGAGATTGGCTTGGGCCTTTGATTTTGGCCTTTCGCTTTGGCTTTTGATTTATTGGTTCTTTGTCGTCCTTCGTTCGAGGCAGGTAAAGGTGCGGACGGGGATGTACTCACACTTTCATACTCACAAGAGCTCAAGGAGATTGGCTCTTCCCACTTCACATCTTCCACATCAAAGGTTACTCCTTCAAATTAACATTCATGATCAATGTCCAAGGAATGGTGAGGAGTAGTTACTTGGGCTTCCTTCATTTAGGCAATTTGAATTGCCAACTCCTCACCATGGGTAACAATGCTTTGAAGAACATTGTCCCTATTTTGGTTCTCCTCTAGCACTTGTTTGAAGAAATTTTGTTGATCTCCCATCATTTGGAGAACCAAATTTTGAATGTCAAATTCATGCTCATCTTCTTGGTGTGGGTGGGTGTGAGAGTGGATGTATTGTGGCATTTGGAATTCTTTGTTAAGTGGGTATTGGGAGGGTAGTTGTTGTGGATTTTGGAGGTGGGAATTTTGGTGGGAATATTTGGGGTAGTAGTTAGGATTTTTATTGTATGAGTAGTAAGGTAGGTTTGTGTTGACTTGCTCCTCAAACTCCCTATACCCATTGTATTCATACTCAAAAGATCCACCACATACTCCAGTACCAAGTCTTGAGCCATCATCATAGCTAAGACAAGGAAACAACTACAAGCACGGAAACTACAATAAAACGGTAAGAACGAACCTTGAGGAAAACGTTCCTCAAGGTTAAATCACAAGAAACGAAATTCCCAAGGAACCAAGGCTCCTCAAGAAGAAGCACAACTAAAACTAGACAAAAGAATAATTCAAATACACAACACCGTCCCCGGCAACGGCGCCATTTTGATGGTGCGTGTCCTTGTACACCATCAAATACATTTATATCCAAATACAAGCATAGCAAGCAAGTCGAGGTCTATCCACGGGACGGGGGTACTCAAATTGTTTAATCTAATCGTAGTTGTGCTTAGGGTGTCACAATTGATTTGAGTTTGTAGTTGTGTTCGAAATTAATGAAAGCAATAAAGTAAAACAAGCAATAAAGCAAATAAAGATGTAAATAAATACTAAAGGATACTAGGATGTCATGGGATCATAAGGGAATCATGGTAAGATAGCATAAATGAGTTATATAGATGCAAACAATTTATTATTGTTGAAATTGAGTTAGTTCATGTCAAATAATTCATAGGAAGATTTGGGTCTCGGAGCCGAGTCATTTGTGACTTTACAACACCTACAAGTCGACTTAATTCTTCCTATTACACTACATGCATGATAAACCAAATCCTAGGGAAACTTACATCTCGGAGCGGAGTCGGTTAAGACTTTACAACACCTACAAGTCGACTCGGGTTTTCCCTATTCAACTCTATGCATGGTCTAATAAGGCTTGAGTTGGTTTATATCTTTCAAGCCTCATTGAAAAGATAAGAGATGGGTAAAAAATGCAAGGTTTCATAGTCTAGCATTTCATCAAACATAACATGTGCATAAGTTGAAAAACAATAAGCAAGCATTCATATGAACTCATTAAGCATAAATTTATCCCATGATTAACTCCCCTAATCCCCCACTAATCCTAGTTAAGTAACTACTCGCTCATTATCATAGAAGATATGTTATTAATGGTGTCAATCATCACAACAAGTATAAACATGATTAAAGAGTGAGGAAACAAACAATAAAGAGTAAAGAGTAAAGAGATTATACCAAACTTAAGATGAACAAATGGAAATGAAAGAATAATAGAAGAGAACTTGATTTATTGATGAAGAGTTGTCAATTCTCCAATAATAACCCAATAATCTTCAATTACCCAATAATAAACTTGAACAATAATTAAGGAAAGATTAATGTTGAATGATTGAGATTAATCTATTCTAATCTACTCCTAATCTAATCAAAGGAAAGTTTGCCTCCACTAAGAGGGCTTTGTAAGCTAAGAGGAGTTTTTTTCTTGATTATTACAAATGGAGTATATATAGTTGTACATCATTAGGTTAAGCAAGGGTAGATTAGTAAATAACAATGCTTAAGTGTTGAATAGAGCTTTGCAAGTCCCGAGGGACATGCGCGGATCGTGTAGCAACTCCCAAGGAAATCCGCGCGTACTGGCCTGAAGCATGCTTGGTCCTAAAAGGGAATCCGCTCGTCCTGAGTGAAATACGCACATCCTGAGCCTCAACTCGAGCGGGTTGAAGGACAACTCGAGCGAGTTGTTTTTGACCCGAGCGGGTTGAGCTGTAGTTTCCCTTTTTCTTGCTTTTAAGCCTATGATCCTTCTATATACTCTTTATTCTACATCCTTGGTCATCATTCTTGCCTCCTCTTCATACTAGTCCATCCAAGATCGTCAACAAGCTTCCGAATATGCACGAGAGATAAGGATTCCGCCTCATTATCTTCTTTCCTACAAGACATATAAAATGCGATAGGAAAGCAAAATAGGAAGGAATTGACGGATAAAATCGCCATGAAATGCTATATTAGTATGCAAAATAGGTTCAATTAGGAGACTAAATGTGCGCAATTAAGAGTCGCATCAGGGATGGAGAAGAGTGGTATATAATGAACTTAGTTGGAGTCATGTCGCGATGTGGATTTGTAGATAGTGACTGAATCTGGGGAATTTGATTTATGAAGAGGTGAACCTAGTGTGTATTTCTTTGGGCACTTAACGGTATAAAGTGAAACTTTGGTTCTAGAGATGTAAAGGGGAGATGCAATTAATTGATGAGTACTCATTGATTGTGTGGACTTCATGGTGACAAGTGTGAGTGAGTAACATGATGAGAGAGAATCAGTGATAATAAAGAATGAGAAGATATTGATATGAATTAATGGAATTTGAGTTGTGGAGCAACGAGAAGGTAACCGGATTACTAAAGAGTTAGGTAGAAGGAGGAAGGAGATGAATTATTAATTGGTATTATTGAGTAAAAAAGGGAAAGAAGGATGGAAGTAAGATGAGAGAACGTTGACCAGAGTTAAGGAGCATGAAGGTAAGGAATCATGGAGATGTACGATAGCATCATGAGAGGGTGTGAGTTAATGGTTATATATGAGTTCCAGGACGACATGTTAATCATGAGTTTTGAGGAATTAAGGGGAGTAAAAAGTTGGTAGAATATTTGCACGATATGAGATTTTGGTGGTGAGTTAGGTGACGATAAAATTAAGGATAAAACTGGAAGGAATGTTGAGGTAAATTTTGTTGATGGATTTGATGTTCGTTATTTGGGATGTTAACCGAAGATATGAAAGAAACCGTGATATTTAGAGGTGAGTGTAAGAGATTTGATATACGAATAGTGGTAGTGTTGAGGTGTTGTCACTAGTGGTTAAAGGTATGATAAATAAGAAAGATAGCCATTCTAAAGAGGTTGATTTTGTAAAGGTCGGATTGATATGTATGGTTGTGAGAGAGTATAAGATGTGGTTATAGGAGGCGGTTGCTTGTAGTTGAGTATTAATGGCACGGTTACATTTTTTAAGAGGTGATGGTTACGCGAATGGGAGAATGTGTTATGAGGAGCATACGAGTTAAGCTCGGATAAGAGGTAACCGTTATCAGGTGGTAACTTACGTGATCAGGATTGGTTAGTTAGATTCGTTATGGGTCTATGATTTGTGTAAGTGTTTATGAGAGGTTTTAACCTCACACATGGTGGTATAATGCGATAGTCATAAAGCTGTTATCTAAATGTTCTGTAATATATGTTGGGTATGGTAACCTAATGGAATGATTTTCAAAAGTCATAGTTTGGGTGATCTGGCATGGCTACTTATACTTGTATGTGTATTCATGATATATGTTTATTCTGTGTAATGGTATGGATGATATTCATGAGGTTCTTATCTGTTTATTCCGTGTAATATGTAGCGTTGTGATCTAGTAAAGCGGTTTTGAGGAAGTTTTCTTGTCCAGGAAGTTATACTGAGTCAGTGTTTATGGGATTTTATAAGTTGTGATGACTATCGATGTGGTTTTTGTGCCTCAGGTGGTGATCCGGGCATGTACTTTGTGTTATGATGCGGGTATTTTCGCGCTGCGGTGCGGCTGTTAGTGGTGGTGTTGCGATGTTGTCATCGATTGTGGTGGAGTAGACGGGATACGTATGAGACGAGTTTTCGAAAGTGTATACTAGTTATATAGATTGTTGTTTTGTTTACTGTTGTTTCTTGTGAGTTTCGGTTTGGACATATAGACTATTGTTTTGTTTATTGATGTTTCTTACCAGTTTCGGCTTAGGAGTAAGGGTAGAGTATGATATGAAAGAGAGTTGGGTATGTTTCCGTTGTCGTCATGGTATAGTAATATTCTGTTGATGGGACACAGTTGCGAGAGGTTGTTGAAGTACTTTTGAACTTCTTTTAGAGGAGGTAGTGGTTGACATAGTAATGGCAAGTGATTTGTGGAACATGTGTTGTACTGAACTGGAAGTTGCAGGTGATTCATAATCTTTTATTGGGACAGTGATTATAGGGTGTTGGAAATTAATATCATGTTAAGTTGTGGATGAGTTTGCGGTAATAAAAGAGAGAACTTGAGGATCGAGTATTAGTGGGTCAAGAGGACGTAACACTTATCTTAAGAGGAGTAGGATGCAACAAAGAGAGTTTGATGGTTGTACATGTTACGGTATAATTGGAAGTTTGAGCATTGGTGTAGAATAAAGGATGGATTTGTGTTGTGGTTGATATTATTAAAGGTCATGGCCGTGCTTATAGTAGTGTGATGTTTAGGAGTGTGAGAATACTTCGATAGTGTTGACAATTGGATGATGATATTTATGAGTGCGAGTAAACTTCGAGGACGAAGTTCTTTTTAAGGGTGGTAGAATGTAACACTCCGTTTGGTGGTTGGTCTTGCTTGATGGATTGTCTTGATATTGGATTCGCTAGTGGATAATATGTTAGTGAGACGGAGCTAGCGGCGTTGGTGGAAGGTATTCGTAGTGTATGAAGTTAGTGTCGAGAGGCTATAATGTAGTTGATACGATATCGTGAGCCATGTTGTGGAGGTAGGCATAGTTGGTGGAGTTGGAGTTACGAGTTCATGTTTTATGGGTTGGGTTTGAACTTCGGGGACGAAGTTCATTTTTAAGGAGGGAAGACTGTAATACTACGGTTTTCTGTACTGTTGGGTACTCTATCGGGTAAGGCTTACCCTGTCAAGTAAGTGAGTCGGTGCGTATAGAACAGTGTTTTGCTGATGGGTAATCGATCGAGTAGGTGTCACTCGATTGAGTAGGGGGGCACTCGATCGAGTAAGTGACTTACTCGATCGAGTAAGTCGGGTTTTATACGGGTTTTTATCGGGTTTTGATAAAAATGCGTGAAATATTATATAAAGCTTGTACGTCAGTTCTTTTTACCTTTTTCCTAGAACCTAAACTTTTTACAAAGAAAACAAAGCAACGTCGATTCTTCTTCTCTCATTGCTATCAAATCCAAAGGCTAGAGTCGTCGGATTTCAAATAGAGTAGCTCTCACTGTTTTCACAGTGTGCGGGACCCATCCTTCTTGCACATCTCATGATTGCAAGTGTACTCAATTTCCGTTGTAAATATCTCTCATTGTTCTTTATTGCCTAGAACGATTCTAGCAAATCTATTTCTTAAATAACATAGCCACAATGGTTCCTTAACCATCTTCACGTGTTTTGAATATGGTTTTGTCTGAAACCTTTCCTAATCTCAATTGTCATTCGTGTAACACCCTTACACAAATAAGTTCATTGCATCAAAAACACTTAACTTTCCATCCTTAATGCTTCCTCAAGCACTTAAGAATAATCTATATGGCTACTTGGTAACTAGTACTTAAATTCGATTTTGAAACAATTCATCATACTCAAAGTGTATGAAGTGTTGTACATCATTACTCATTTAATTGATCCGGCAGCGGAAGCAAATGGAATCAATCAAATATGTTCAACTTGATTGAACTAGTCATGAATCTTATCAACATAAGACTTCTTATTTGACGCTAATATCATGTGGATTTATCTCCATAAATCTGGATATTAAAGATGTATTATATATCTCCAAGTCTTAAATCATTCCCAATGATCAATATGTCATCCACATATTAGACTAATTAAAATTACCGTAACTCCCACTAAACTTTATGTATAAACACAACTTCTCAACCTATTGAGAAAAGTTTTATCACATGATCAAAATGTTGATTCCAACTCATTGATGTCCTACTTAAGACCCTCTCTTAAGTTTCACATTATCTTAGGATGGCAAGAATCTACAAAACTCAAGACATGTATTGAATACATTCCTTCTAATTTAAGAAGTGGATTTTAGATTCACTCGCTATATATATCTCATAATGAAAGACAATCCCTAAGAAGATCCAAATAGACTTAAGCATTTCAACTAGTGCAAAACCCTTTGCTACCAATCAAGCTTTGATATCTAACAATTCACTTGGAATTTATTTCGGATTTTCATGGCTCTAAGCCTTGTATTGAGTTGTGACTTAAACACTCTCATGTAAGTCATATGTTCATTACTTTCCAGAAGTAATCAACTTGAATCAAACAATTTCTTTGTAAGTTGTAAGCTCTTTACTTTCTTAAAATTAACATGAATTCATCATCTTCAACAAGTGACGACTTTAACCTCCTAGGTTTTGAAGAAACAACGTCTTACACAAAACGTCTCATGTAGCCAAGAAAGACCAGTTTCTTGCGACATAACATTCTTTGTGGCTCTTTGAATAATTTCTCCCACTCTGTCTTCTAGAAATAAACTTGTATTCTAGAAAGACAGCTTCACGAGCCACAAACTCGTTGTACTCGTGATTATAGTAAGGAAAAATGAGCATTTGTTTCTTTTGAAAAACTTACAAGTATGGTACTCTACCATTTCATATCTCATATGATTCGTTTTAGGGTTAGTGGAAAAATAATTTAGACAAAATGATAAAATCCCCAAAAGGATCAAGTAACTCAAAGTAACTTGATTGAAGTCCAAACCATATCGAATAGCGTTTGATTTCTTTATCCAACCACACATTATCCCATAATGCGTGCTAAGAGATATTAATTTGTGATACTATATCACATTTCCTTTGGCTTATGTCAAAGTCTTCACTTTGATAATCACATCACGACTAAATCGTGATTCTTTGAACTCTTTGAACTTCTTCAAAGATTTCTCTATTTACCTTATTAAATGAACACATTAGAGTTAACTTAAGTCGTTGGTAAAAGAAAATGATCAACCTATTATGGATCAATGGTTTACAACCTCGATCTCCTTTTCAACCAAAAGGCACGAGATATCTTGCTTCGAATACAAGATACGCATATACCATAAGATTTAACAATCTAATGGTTCCAAGAGTACTCGATAACTCTTTGCGTTCATCATTCCAGAATTTAAGGTTTAATCTTTGGTTACCAATTTGAGTCTTGCATCATCTACATGATGTATCATTCTAGTTTGGTTTAGAATATATTCACCTTGATAATGGGCTAGCCATACATCAAATCGTTGTGTATAGGGTCACAAAAGTGAAACCTCTTTTGTATCTTAACAAGTTTATATTCTTATTTAGAGTTTATGCACTTAATAGTCATAATTAAGTACAACTATAAACCCAAAACTAGATTGATTACACAATGACTCTATCTCTCGACATTATTTGATGCTAGTCGTCATATTATAATCATCTTATGTATCGAATACAATGATGAAAACCTCCACTGGTTTCTAATATTGACGAAGTAGTACTAGCAAAATTTATGTTAATCAAATAAACATTTAAAGAAGAAGGTCCCATTAGATGTCCCACAACTAACTTGTTGATTCTTCAATAATTTGGGGTAGTTTCCTTTCTAGCGTCCAACAATTAAGACAATGGAAACTTTATCGGTCGGGATTGATAGGTTTAGTATCGTTATTCTCAACAACTTTACTTTTAACATTACCTTGTATCAATTCCATTCTAATTTTACTTCTTTAAACCTCACCCTTTTCTTAACGGTTTAATAGAATGCTCCCACTCATTTCAATGAGTCTTTGCTAAGAGAAGCAAAATTGAAATTCATGAAGACTACTCTTCATTCGTTTGTTTACTCTTAAAACTTTCATTGAAGTGGTTGCGGTGTTTTGGTCAATTTTGATTTCCAACAAATCTAGTTACCAAAATGATGTAACGTTTCAAAGTACTTAAACTCAATTAAGCATATGAGAAATAATTCATTGTAAGTAGATATGTTAGTCAAGAATCAAAAACCCTTTTGATCACAAATAACTTTTATCCATACTCTTCACAAGAGATCTTTACAATGGATAATACGAGGTTTTTAGAAGAAAATTTAAATTTTGTCTTTAGTTACGATGTTTTAATGGAGATTTAAACTAAAATCGAAATGATATCGTAAATAAATTGAGGTAAAGAAATAGAACAATATGATAACGGAATAATGAAAACAAAACATTCATCGTTATAATAATACTTGTAAATTTTAATTTAAACAAGTTTTATAGCATTTATCTAGTGACCTCTACTCAACTTGATAAATGATTCCAAGATCCAAATTCATATTAACTTGGGCACGGGGTAGCCGATTCATCCCTCATCAATATAACTCGGTGGATTAACTATTTAATCGATTCTACTTTTAGAATTCTCGGTCGATAAAATTACTCTAATATTTATCTATAGCCCGGAACACATGCGACTACGGTCACGAATACTTCCGTTGAGCTCAATCCAAATTTCAAATAAATGTGTCCATGATCCAAATTCACATTAACTTGGGCACGGGGTAGCCGATTCATCCCTTATCAACATGAATTCGGTGGATAGACATTTATCACCCACTTCCCCTACGTAACAAGGTTTGTACCCCGGTGTGGCCGAGCGCACTCCCTCACGAAATAGGTTTTCATGGTTTCTACTTTTTGGTAAGGCTAAGTCTCAATTGTTTATTTTAGCGAGAGGTTATGTCAATTTATTATCTATCACGTTTTAAGGTAACTAAAGCGGTGAACTACGATAATTGTAGTTGACACGGTCGATAAACTCGATTAAAATGCCTGTTTAGTTATGGCGATTTAGCGATGCATGCAACATATAAATTAAATGCAAAGCATAAAAATAAAATCCTAGAATGACCTTCCTAAAATAGTAAATCTAATAAACTATTACAAATTCGGAAACCAACTCCTTTGGTCCCTTGAACTTCGGTCTTGGCACACATTTCAAAGCAACACTTTCTTTGATGGATCGCCTTCTTGAGTGGCACCGTCTTCAAGGAACTCCGGAATAAATAAATTACATAATAAATTACATAATTTCCTATTACACATTTGTAATTAAAATAAAATAAATCTATTAAATTACAAAACGGTGATACGAGATCACAATAAATTACAACCGAATTGATATTCCCATACATTTCGGGTAATATCAATTAAAACTAAGGCCATACTAAGTAAAATAACATAATTCAAAATTTACATAAAATTAAAATATGACAATCATAAATAAAATGCAGCATTATAATATGTATGAACATGCCCAATTTTATGCTAAATTGCCTTTAAGGAGCCAATATCGTATATTAATCGGTTTTTACGGATTTGCGTGATTTAACCTTTTAAAATCACAATAATTACATAAAATCATATTTATGTACAAGTTAATTACCCTAACCATCTAAGGACTCAAAATTAGTCTCCACTAACATTTGACAATAATTAACCTAGATTTCTTAATATTGTTCATGAATGGACCTAAAATACAAAATTATGTCATAAACTTCAAATTAAATCATAAAATTTCAAATAAATTCAAAATTCAAAATTTAAACTCATGAACATTCTGGAAAAATACCATGACACTCATAATGTTCAAAAAACTTAGGTTAAAAATTTTGAAAATTTATCGAGAAAAACAATGTTGCGGTTTATCGATTTTAACAATTATCACCATAAAAAATAAGAGAAAAATTATTTTTATCACCTTTTCACTTTTAGATCTTAAATATATGATAAGATGCAACATGTGACATTTTTCCTTAGTCATGAAGTATGTTTTAGCATTTTTACTAATTAAAGTCACTATTTATGTGATTTTTTATCAAAAACTCATAAATCATGCATAAAGACTTCATTATAGCCAAATATTTTACAAAAATCTTGTAAAATTGCATGTGACAACATACTAAATTTCCATGACCAGATTCGAAATATAACTCATATTAACCTATTTACCCATTTAAATACGATTTTAACTTGAAAAATCCATATTTCAAGCAAAAAAACTCATTTTATCATGGAAATTTACAGCCCATCAGTAGATAATATATTTGAAAACATATCCAAAAACCACTTAAAAAATCGAAGTTTAGCTATTTTTCGTCCAAAAATGACATTTTTATCATAAAAATCACATTTTAATGCCAATATTATATAAAATGAACAATAAAATCCATAAACAAACCAAAATGTCCTAAAAATCATTTAGGACCAGAAACTTTAATATGCAAATTTATTTTAAGGTTTTTCTTCATAAAACCAATTTAATTAGTTTTGTATGTTAATCATATAACTCGGAAAAACTATAAACCGATTTGCATGCAAACAACCTAATGCTCATGATACCGCTTGTTAGAAATATTAATCTCATTAATTTACATATTCATATATGTGAGAAATTATTTAGTCATAAAATAATTACAAATCTTATGCATGCAAACAAAATAGACAAGAGAAGAAATCGTCTTTCTTACTATGGAATTTCGGATTAAAGGGCACAAGTAAGATCTCCTTCTTACTTGTTCTTGAGCTTTCCTTAAAGTGGATGGACAAAGGATACAAAATAGAATCCCTCCCAAATGTGAATACCCAAAGAAATCCCTTAATAACTAATATTATTTGTACTAGAAATAATACTAATCTTACTAAAAATTGATCCAAAATATTTATCTTGGTCTCTTGCAATTTCGGTCAAGAGGAAGGAATTTTTGGAGATTTTATCTCTCTAATTTTCATAAGATGTAGAGAGTAGTATATTTCTCACACACTAGAAAATATTGTATGAGGTAATGAATAATTAAAGAGAAAACATTAGTCTTTCTCTAGTGGGAATACCGGTTGGGGTATGGGTCATAGGGGAGCCAATGCATGAAAAAATTGCTTTTCTCAAAAGCTAGGTATGCATGGCTACTAGCTAGATTTAATTATTGTGTTTTCCACTAAAGATAAAACACAATATAAATCTTATACTCCCTCCCTTATTTTGGTACACCTAAAATAAAATGGGTAGTCCATTTTATTTTGTCACTTGTTAATTTTGTCACATGTAACATATTACATGACATGTCACAATGTAATGTATTTTTAACATATTAAAAATCAACATACTCATAAAATATGTCATTTAAAAAATCGACTAGTAATTCGTAATTACTTGTACCAAAACGGTTTATCAAATTATAAATTACAACGTCTTGTATTTATAATAAATTATTCATTTAATTTCGATTTCAATTGTTTCGTAAACAATAATTTTATCCAAGTAATAAAACAATTCGATTACTTAGACCGTATCTAATATAATTGAATTACAATAAGACACGTTATTCTCACTCACAAATCATCCGTCAATTTTAAGCAATTTAATTAACTCGTATCGGCATACGATTAATTAAATAATCAATTAAGGGTATTTCCCTATAGGTATGACCTAAGGGGATCAATGATCACCAACCGTCGCACGACAGTAATGTCAAACTCTAGTCAGCCAATCATTACCGATATGTGTGGACCAGTTGACTGTAAAATATTACATCCCATATGTATTCTTAAAATGAGATTTAAACATGTGATCATCATGATCAACAATTGTGATCGCATTATTGTCGGAGGACACATATTCCAACAGTTACCACGTGTCACTAGAGTCTTCCGCTGTGTCGTTGAACTTATATTTCTTTCTAGTTGGTTTTGATATTTTAGAACAGATGTATTTCACTTTACATTTTTTGGATTTTGGTTATGTAATCACTTAAACTCATTTATTTAAGTATGTTCTTTTATGGTCAATATGATATACATTGCCTCGGGTAACCGAGATGGCAGCACTTCCATGCATTAAGTGGTCTTGTTAAGGCACCTTGGTGTATGGGGGTGTTACAGCGACAAAGCCTATTTGGAACTGAGTCAACTAAGTCTGGCTCTTCGTTTCGAGAGAGGATTGACGTTGAAGATCATGGAGAAACTACCTGCTGGGGTTCTTTTCGACTTGAAAGAATTTTATGAGCGCGCGGGACACGCTGAGAGGCTGGTTAATATGGCCAAAGAGGCCAAGGAAAAAGTGACTGAGAAACGTAAGGCGGATAATGAACCTAGAAATCAATCAGGTTTCAAGCGTGGTAACTACAACCAAGCTAATCTTATCCGGGAGGATCTGGCTTTGGTTGGGGATCTCGCTATGGGGTCAGAGTGCTATCGAAAACTCAAGCATACAATGTTTCAACTGTGGCGGGAGTGGCCACAAGAGATTTGAGTTTAAGAGCTATTGAGGAGGAGGCTTCCAGGGATCATACCACGGAAGCTATTCTCAGGCTCCGAGTCAGAGTATGGCGAGTAATAGTTCAGTTTGGGTCATGGAACAGTCAGGGTGGTCAGAGCAACAACAACAATGACAGTTATAACCGCAACAATGATGGATCATCAGCGCCCGAACAACAATGTGAATCAGAATTCGGCAGCTAAGCCTACCGCATAGGCTAGTACTGTACATGGAGGAGTCACAAGAGGAGCGGTAATCTGTTTATGATGGATAAGAAGGCAACAGAGGATGATGCGCAAGTCGTTACTAGTACCTTTCTCGTTAATCATAAACCCACCTTTGTTTTGTTTGATTCAGGGGCTATCCATTTGTTTGTGTCTAGAAGTCATGAGTTATCTATGGGTTTGGGAAAGTTCGAGTTAGTAAAAGATAACGTGTTCATACCATCAGGGGAGTCGGTGTCATTTCGTAAGTTGTATAAGCGGGTATCTATGGTGGTTGGACAAGTAGATTTACCAGTTGACTTACTTGAGTTTTCTAGATAGGGGTTTGAGGTCATTGTGGGGGTGTACTGGTTGGGTAAGTATGAGGCTAAGATCGACTTTCGTCAGACGAAAGGTGTCTTTGAAGGGTCCTAAGGAGATTAGAGTGTCATATCAGGGTTTGTGGTGAAACCCAAGGATAAGATGATTGCATCTATGACTTTAAAGTCATATTTGAGGAAGGGATGTCCTATGATCCTTTGCCATTTGAGGGTCACTCGCGTGGAGGAGCCATCAGCAACAAAGATTCCAGTTCTGGGTGAGTTCGAGGACGTCTTTCCGAAGGAGATACCAGGGTTACCTTCTAAGAGGGATATTGACATAAGTTTGGAGCTTAAACTAGGGATGAGACCTAGATCTAAGGCTTTGTACCGTATGGGGCCAAAAGAGTTGGAAGAATTGAAAAAGCAGTTGAACGAGTTGCTAGATACGGGATACATCAGACCTGGTGTACCAGCTTGAGGAGCACCGGTTCTATTTGTGAAGAAGAAGGATGGCAGCTTGAGATTATGCATTGATTACAGAGACTTGAGCCATGTCACCGTAAAGAACACGTATCCATTGCCGAGGATTGGCGATCTGTTTGACCAGTTGAGTGGTGCTGGGGTGTTTTCAAAGATTGATTTACGATCAGGTTACCATCAGTTAAGGATTAAAGATGAAGACATTCCTAAAACCGCATTCTGATCGAGGTATGGCCTCTATGAGTATGTGATTATGCCATTCAATTTGACCAACGCGCCAACTGTGTTTATGGACCTTATGAACCAGATCTTCAGCCCGTACCTAGACATGTTTGTGGTGGTTTTCATTTATGATATTTTTGTCTATTCCAAGACTAAAGAGGAGCACGAGGAACATTTGAGGGTTGTGTTGCAGACCTTACGAGAGAATGAACTTTATGCCAAGCTGTCCAAGTGTGAGTTCGGTTAGAGAAGGTGGCATTTTTGGGTCACGTGATTTCCAAATAAGATGGTGTAGCTGTGGATCCGAGTAAGATTGAGGCGGCGTCAAACTGGGAAGCACCAAAAAAAGTGGCCGAAATTCGGAGCTTCTTGGGTTTGGCTGAGCATTATAGACGCTTCGTGAAGGACTTTTACAAGATTACGAGGCCTATGAGGGCATTGATGAGGAAAGAGAACAAATTTCGCTGAGATGAGAGTTGTGAGACGGCATTCAAAACCTTAAAGGAACGTTAGACTACAGCTCCTGTCTAAGCTTTGCCACAAGAGAGTGAGAACTTCGAGGTTTATACTTATGCTTCGAAGAATGGTTTAGGGTGTGTTTTGATGCAGAATGGGAATGTGATTGCCTATGCTTTGAGGCAATTGAAGTCTTATGAAGAGAACTATCCTACTTATGATTTAGAGCTGGGTGCAGTTGTGTTTGCTTTGAATATTTGGAGACACTACTTATATGGGGTGACCTTTAAGGTGTTTTCGGATCATAAGAGCTTGAAGTACATCTACACTCAAAAGGAGCTGAATATGCATCAGAGATGGTGGATGAAACCGATTGGTGACTATGATATGGAGATCATCTATCATGAGGGAAATGCTAATGTGGTGGTTGACGCTTTGAGTAGGAAGAGTGTCCATTCGTTATGCACTGCCCTATCATTGATGAAATTGAAAGATGAAGTGACAAAAATGGGGATTCACATGATTCTCAAGGGAGATGCCATTGGTGATTTGATGGTAGAGCCCGATCTTTATGATGACATTAAGAGGAAACAAGTGCTGGATCCGAAGATTCGAGAATGGAAGGAAGGGGGGAAAAGGGTACTACTTCGAGGTTTTCTATCCATTCAGATGGTAGTGTTCGGTTTGATGGGAGGTGACGTGTGCCAAATGGTACTTAGTTGAAGAAAATGATTATGACTGAAGCTCATTGCACACCTTATTCAGTGCATCCGGGAGGTGACAAGCTATATAAGGATTTAAAGAAGGCTTTTTGGTGGCCCAGGATAAAGAAAGAGGTAGCTGAGTTCGTGGCTAGATGTTTAACTTGCCATAGAGTTAAAGGTGAGCATTGTAGACCGCAAGGTAAGATTCAGTCACTTGAAGTACCTGAGTGGAAGTGGGAGTCGATACTATGGACTTTATTGTGGGGCTATTTAAGACTCAGTAGGGTAATAACATAATATGGATGATTGTCGATCGTCTGACGAAGTCAGCTCATTTTATTCCAATGAAAGATACTTGGAGTAAGATTCAACTGGCTAATGGATACAGGAAGCATGTGGTTAGACGACAAGGGGTACCAAAGGATATTTTGTCAGATAGAGATGCAAGGTTTATCTCGCGGTTTTGGCAAGAGTTGCAGGACCTGATGGGAACTACTTTAAAGATGAGCACATCATTTCACCCTGTGACAGATAGGAAAACTGAGAGGACTATGAAGACATTGAAGGATATGTTACGGGCTTGTGTGATGAAATTTGGTGGTAGATGGGAAGATCGCCTGGATTTGATTGAATTTTCTAATAATAACAATTATCACGCGAGTATTGGGATGGCACCATTTGAGGCACTATATGGGAGGAGGTGTAGGAGTCCTGTGTATTGGGATGATAGCGTAGAAGTTGTGGTTTTGGGATCGCAAATGGTGCAAGATATGATTGAACAAGTGCATTTGATTTGACAAAAGATGAAGGCGGGCAAAGAGCTATGCGGATTTACATCGTCGGGATATTGAATTTGACAAGGTTCTTTTGAAATTTCACCTATGCGTGGAGTTTTGAGGTTTGGCAAGAGAGGGAACTTCAGCCAGAAGTTCATAGGGCCTTATGAGATATTGGATCGGATAAGTGAAGTGGCTTATCGACTAGCTTTGCCGACAACTCTTGATCGAGTGCATAATGTGTTTCATATATCGCAATTTCGGAAGTATGTGAGTGACCCATCTCATATATTAGAGGTTGAGAACATTGAGCTAGATGAAGCACTTAATTATGTGGAGATGCCAAAGGAGATTTTGGATCTTAAGTTGCGAAAGACAAGGAATGGGGAGACTATATTACTCAAGGCATTATGGTCTAACCATAATGTCGAAAAAGCTACATGGGAACCGGGAGAAGTAATGAAGGAGCGTTATCCACATATCTTTGATCAGGTATGTTTGGTTACGAGGTCGTAAACTTATTCTTTTAAGTGGGGTAGGAGATGATCGCATGCGTTTTTGGGACATTTTGAGATTGATTTTGGTCATGTTTTGGGTTATTTGTTCATATTTTGGGTCATGTGTTGGTTTAGTTGGTGTTGTGTCAAGTTGTGTTGGATAAGGGTAGGGGTCGTGTTTATCTTATACAGGTATGAGTGTGAACTTCAAGGACGAAGTTCATTTTTAAGGAGGGAAGACTGTAATACTACTCAGTTCTGGACGTCGGGTATTCGGTCGAGTAGGCGGCACTCGACTGAGTACGTCTGTTGGGGGTTTGGTCAGACTACTATCTTGGGGTCACTCTACCGAGTTGTTGTAGAACTCGCCCGAATGTCGTGTGTACTCGACCGAGTGTCCGGTCTATTTCGTGTGTACTCAGTTCTTCTATATGGTTAATTGTGAGTGGTGTGGTGATTTTGTGATTTACTTTGATATAGTATCATAGTTATGTTGTTGGTATCGTACTATTATTGGTATTGCTATTATGATTGTGAAGCCATTGTCGTGAGATGGTCTTCAGTCCTATGTTCGCCCCTTATGGCTCCCGTCATAAGAGGGATGTGCACATTAATGATCTGGGTTCGCTCGTTGCGATGAGCGGAGCTTTACGTGGCAAGGCTGCGGTCTAGCACTTGCTGGGGTGGGTTACCTGTTGCGATGGGTAACGTGGCAAGCTACTCACTGCGGTGTGTAGTCGTGTCTGTGCTGCGGTTTGGACACTAGTTCTTGGAGTTGAAAATGGTTGATTGTTAAAAGAATTATTGGATTGGTTTATATTATATGGTTGTCTTATGATTGATTTTACGGTTGGCTGACCCCTTCGTTGTTTTCAAAACTGCAGTGATCCATTGGAAAATGGTGAGCAGAGAATTTAGCAAGTTTGGATGATTGAGGTTATCTGCGAGATGGATGGGATGCCGCTGAGTCTAGCAATTTCTTCTAGCTTCCGCTGTTTACTTAGTAGACTTTACACATTAGTAGTTTGAGTTGAATTTCGGATTTGGATTTTTGTATTTTGGCTTTGTAATCGAGCAAACTTAATTTTAATTTAATAAACATTCTTTTATGGTCTATTTGATATACTTTACCTCTGGCAACCGAGATGGTAACACTCACGTGTGCTCAAGTAGACCATGGTAAGGCACTTTGGTAGGTGGGGGTGTTACAATTATAATAAAGTTAGGACTTTTGACTCAAACCCTAAGATGGAATTTGGGAATTTTACTCGTATTTGTGAAACAATTTAATACGGACATGTTAATAATAAATTATGGATATTCGGTTAGTAGGGGTACGTGGTGCAAATGTCTGACCATTACCTTGGGGTCTGACCACGACTGACTTGACTTGACCGCAGGTTGACTGGGGGGGGGGGGGGGGTAGTGCTGTTGCGGAGTTGAAAGTGTTATAAATTATTATGTGAAGCATTTCCTCCCGTTTCAAGCATTTCGGGACCAGTTTCTATCCCTTATATTTGCATTTTATATCGTCACTCCCATATTACTTGTGTCCATCTCATTCTGTAGGCAGGGAACCCCCTCCCTACCTCCGAGGAAGAGAAAAAGTGAAGAAGAGCTGGGATAGTTCTCTGCCGGTAGGCCGATAACCGGCTAGCCGACAGGGAACCCTCCTCTCATGCCTTAGAAGAAAAATGGAGATTTTGGGCCAAAAGAATAATAGGCGCGCTGCTGGCAGAGGTACCGGCACCCGGTGGCATGGTAGGGAGTCCAAGAAGAATAAGAAAAGAAGAAGGAGTGTCTATAGCCGGTAGGCCGGCAGCTGGCAAGCCGACAGGGTCACCAATCCAATACTTAGCCAAATTTTGAAGGCAGAAGAAGTCAAAATACAAAAGGGCTCGCTGCCGGCAGCCGGCACAGAGCAGCAAAACGCATTTCAGCACATACCCCTCATTTGTGACCTAATTTCATGGAAGCCTATATATATACCCTCTCATAACTCACTTGTACACACAACCCTAGACTACTAATTATTTCCCAATTTATGTTAAGCATTCCATAATCAAGCACTAATCTTTCCTTAATCAAATTTAATTACTTAGCAATTTAGTGTAGATCTAGTTTAGTTCAATTGTTTACCTTTGTTATTTGGGTTTGTAAGTGAAGATTTTGAAGAAATTCTTCCATTATTAATCCAAAGGTTTCATCTTTCTTAAGTGTTGGTATAATTTTTTTCCTTGTTCATTTTAGTTTTCAATTGTTTACATTTTTATTTCATCTTTAATTTTTGTTTTAATCCATTTAATGTTTATTGTAATGATGATGTTTCTCTCTTCAATTGTTTACATGTTTCTTGTTAAGATGAGTGAGTAGTCCTCCCTAGTGTTTAGGGGGATCTCAAGTAAGGGTTAGATGTTGTCAATGGGTTGTTAACATTTATATTTTGGGTGATTTAATGGTATTTATTAACATACATAGAAGGTGTTTGATGAAATGTGTGAGTGAAAGTTTACATCTTTTATCAATATACGCTTGGTATTTCCTTGAATGAGAGTTCTTAGGGATGTTTATAGTGTGTTTGTGATGAGTTGATAATTAAAGTGAAAATTTCGTGTTCAATTTTAGGAGAGGCTAAGAAATTAGTCCCTTAGTCCTATAACTTGTTAACACCGTTTCTAGTCTACCTTGCTTGGGTGAACCCGATCACCCTAGTTTTCCATCAGTGTTTTACGTTTCATTCTTTAATTAATCTTACTCTCTTTTAATTGTAGTTATAGTTAAGTTAATCACATCTACATCTAATTTATTAGACTAGAATAAGATTTTCAACCAACCAAGTACAAATCCCCGCCATTCTTGTGTTCGACCCCGATGACTACTTGTTTTTACAAAAAATTGATTGAAATAATTGGAATAATAGCATGATCGTAATTGTGCAGCCCGACATGTAAAGGTTTACAAGAGAATGGAAAAATATAGGAAGAAAATGCACAAGAATCCACGCAACTTACCTGCTATGTTGTCGTATCTGTTGGCTTTAATTCGTAGTCGCCTTTAATGATCTTTGTTAGGGGTGATGCTCCCTCTGTCAAAGCTGTTACTGATTCCCTGCACACCTTTGCTAGCATGTTTGGGTTGAAGGCTAACCCTGAAAAGACAAATATCTACATGGGAGGGATAAGGGATGATGTTAAACAGACCATTCTGAGGAATACTGGGTTTATTGAAGGAGTTTTCCCTTTCAGATATTTGGGAGTCCCCATAAATGAAGGAAGATTGAATAAGACCATGTTTGCTGATTTATAAAATAAGATTCAGAAAGCTATGAGTTACTGGGCTACTCACATGCTCTCTTATGCAGGAAGAATAACTTTGATAAACACTGTCATTTTTTGCCTGGAGCAGTACTGGTGTGCTACTTTATTGATTCCTAAAGGAGTTATAAAGCTTATCACCAAATTTTGCAGACAATTCCTTTGGCAATCTGAAGAAGGAACTAGGAAGCTCATAATGAAGAATTGGACATCCTGTTGTTATCCACATAATGAGGGAGGGTTCAATATAAAAGAGATTTTGGCTTGGAACAAAAGTATCTTATGCAAATGGATTTGGGCAATCGATAGTTCATCCAGCAGTACATGGACCCAATGGAATATGGTCTACGACATCAAAGCTCACAATTTCTGGGATATGCAGATTAAACCTCATCATTCAGAGAGCTGGAGGAGTTTCCTGTATGTGAGGAATGAACTGGTATCTAAGGCGGGAGGAGTTGAGATGGCTAGATCCCTTCTGAACAGATGTGTTAAGGCAGGTAAGTTACAATTATGCATGCTGTATGATAACTTCAGAGAAAAAGAGGTACAGCTACCATGGACAAAGGGAGTTTGTCTTAGAGTTGTCCTTCCAAAGCATAGTTTTATCATGGTTTTAGCTATGTAGAGGAAGCTGGCTACAATTGATAGCTTGAGTAAGAAGGGCTTTTGCCTGGTGAATCGTTGCATCCTCTGTAAGGCTCACTGTGAAACACATAGACACTTATTTTCCGGTGCCACTTTGCTGCTGCTGTTTGAAATAATGTATTGGCTTGGTTGGAACTTTAACATAGAACTGAGGACCTGAGTAAGGAACTACGTTGGCTGGCTGGTCGAAGGGTAAGGAAGCATTGGAAATCACCTTGGTTTGCTAGTTGTTTGGGAGCCACTGTCTATTGCATATGGGAGGAGAGAAATGCACGTATTTTCAAAGAAGTTGAACGCACGATTGAATATGTTACTAAACGAATTCAATTCTTTGTAAGTACTAGGTTATTATTTGTAACTCACCCGTCTTATGAGGATGAGATAGCTAGAATTCTTAGTTGAGTAGTCTAATTATTGGATATATCTTTGTAAGATCCGGCCTCTTTATTCCCTCAATGGATGAATAATACGGCTTGCCATTCTTGCAAAAAAAAAAAAAAAAAAAAAACTAAGACCAAAGCCTATCTAACATTACTTTAGATTGCTTCCTCATATACATCCTCACTGATACAATGTACCTAATGCTATCTATTAGAGTCTTGGCAGTATGCTCATGGCCCTGAAAGATTCGTCCATTACGTTCCATCCAAATCCTATAGATGGCAGCAACAAGAGTAGCCCTATACCAGGCAGTAGTCAAACCAGTTTTACTCCCATGATCGTAGCTCCATTTCATCCCCTCCTCCAAACCTGAAACCTACGCAGACAGCTCCTGCCAATGTTGCAAACCAGACCAAATTGCCTGAGAGAAAGAGCATCTAAAAAATAAATGCTGATGAGTTTCAGTTTCTGCTTGCACAAACAACACCTATTTGTCAGCTGAAAACCCCTTTTCTGTAAGTTATCCACAGTTGCTAGTTTCCCTTGAGTTGCAAGGATTGCAATAAGTCTGTGACTAGGAACAATGCTCGAAGGGAACAACACTAAATGTCAGTAATCTTGGTCAGGAGTCTGCAAAAGATAAATCATAAATGATGTTGGTCTGAAGTTTACCCCCTGTAACCCAGGAATCCAAATTTTTTTTTGGCAATCTGAATTGATCCAGCTTGATTAATCAGGAAATCCTAGCTGCTAAAATGCCCTTCATACTGGCAGAAAATAATCTTTGGAAGAAATAGTCCAGATGTTATCATTCTTCAAAACATAATACTGATGCCATCTTGCCCAAAGACCAACAGGAGTAGAGGACAACTTCCAAATCCAGTGTAGCAGTAAGGCTATATTCCAGGTATGCACATCCTTAATATTAAACCCACCTTTCTTCAAAGGAGCACAAATATGAGTCCAAATTTTGAACTGAAGCTTTCTCTCCCATCCTGGACTCCCCGAAAAAAGTTTCGGCTTAGCATAGTAATTTTGTGAAGAACATCTTGAGGAAGTAAGACACTAGAGCACTAGTAATTTTCAATTCCAAAGATAACTGAATTGATTAAATAAACTTTCCCAGCATAAGTGAGAAATTTGGCTAACCAATGTTGCATTTTCTTTTAAATTTTGATTATTAGATTATCAAACATACTAACTGAATATCTGGTTGTTCCAAGAAGAAGTCTCAGGTATTTGAATGGGAACACTCCAACTGTGAATCCTGTTTCAGCTAAGATTGCAGTTCTAATATCCTGAGAAACACCACAAAAGAATATACTAGTCTTCTCCATATTAGCATTTAACCTAGATAGCAAGGCAAAATCAGCTGAGGCTTGTTGAACAACTCTCATTGAAGGTACATCACCTCTACCAAACACCATCAAGTCATCAACAAAGATGAAATGGGTTAAATTGAACTTGCAACACTTGGGATGGAAAGACACTACGGGCTTCTAACATAAAAGTCTCAGGGATCTGGACAAGAACTCTATGCTAAGAACATAAAGATAAGGTGAGAGGGGATCCCCTTGTCTTATACCACTCTTACCATGAAAGAACCCAGACAACCTTCCATTAAGTTTCAGAGAAAACCAGGTCCCAACAATACACCTAAGGATCCATTTAATGAACTTCTCAGGGAAACCAAACTCTTGTAACATACCAGCTACAAAGTTCCATTGCAAGGAGTCAAAGGCTTTTCTAATGTCTACCTTAATCAGGCATCTGGGAGAAATAAACTTTTTATTATACCCTTTAACCAAAGCTTGAGACAACAATATATTTTCATGGATGCTCCTACATTTAATAAAGGCAACCTGCTCCTCCCCAACTATACCATGAAGCACTCGTTGCAGCCTATTAGTTCAAATCTTACTAACAGTTTTATAGAAAACTGTACAACAAGAAATTGGTCTAAAATCCATTACAATACTTGGAGTTTCTTTTTTAGGAATAAGAGAAATAACAGTTGAGTTAGCCTGCTTTGCCATTTTACCCTTCTTGAAAAAGCTTTGAATTGCTTTACAAAAATCATTTGCAATGATACTCCAAGCTGATTTAAAGAACCCAGCAGAGAACTCATCAATTCCTGGGCTGCTATTTGAGTCCATACTGAAAACAGCTTCTCTAATTTCTGCAGTAGAGATAGGTTGAATAAGACAAGTTTTTTCCTCATCAGTAACTATAGAGCCAGTAGGAACATTATCAAACCCAGCAGTAGTAATTGCAGACCCTAACAAATCCTGATAATAATCCTGAAAGACTAAACCAACCTTGTCTATACCATGTTGATCAACACCATTTTTATCTTTGATGGCCCCAATAACCTGCTGATGATGCCTTTCAGAGATTTTGGCAAAGAAATACTTAGTTCCACTGTCAGATAGCTGAACCTGTCTAATCTTAGCTCTTTGTTTCAAGATATTAAGTTTAGCATTTTTAAATTTAATATACTCCTACATCCAAGTCTTCTCTTCCTGAATTAAGACTGAAGAAAACGGATCAAGCTGTAATTGCTTTTGACAATGATCCAGGTGAGGTTTGGCTTCCTTCACCCTTGATGATATTTTACTAAACTCCTGACCATGTAGTTTAGAAAGGGCATGTTTAACAGATTTCAACTTCTAAAAAACACAGAACATATGACTCCCAGTTTTAGAGGTATGCCAAGCAGATTTCACAGTAGAAAGGTAGTCAGGATGCTCAATCCAACTATTTAAGAAACTAAACCTTTTCAAGGCTCTTCTATCCTCAAAAATGGTAAGTAGCATTGGTGAGTGATCATAGACATCTGCTTCTTGGAAGGTTGCATGAGAAGGAAAGAAGAAAGACAACCAAGCAGGATTAGCAAGAACCTTATCCAGCTTAGACCACACTCTAGCATCAGGCTCTTGCTTATTAGTCCAAGTCATATCACACCCTAAACTAGCCAGATCATCTAGCTGACAGTCTGAAATACAAGAATTAAAAGCCAACATATCATGTAAAAGAGGGGGATTAGGGCTAAGCTTCTTCTCAGGGCTCCTGATACCGTCGTTTTAGTATCAAAAATAAATACCTAATACTACTAACAGAAGTCAGCGGTAAGTAGGATCGATCTCCACAGGGAGGCTATAGTATCTATCCGTTAAACTCGTCTATATAGTAACAAATGGGGGTTTTTGAATTGTTTTCTAAACTACTGAAGGTTCAAGGCAAGAGAAATAAAGGCAAGAGCAATAGAGACAAGAAAAACCAGATATGTGATCAGATAAGGAGAAGTATGTCAGGATTTCGGTTCACCATGGCAGTTCACTAACTTGGTCATAAATAGTCTAGACAATCTACTGTGAGAAGGGCAAGGGAAAGGTCCTTCCGGTCCGCTATCCACCCTAGATTACAACTAACTTAACTTCCGTCCTCATTAGGGTAGTCTACTGTTCATAGCAGGTCTGTTCATTCCAATCTTCCGATCTAGGAACGAATTTAACCAGATTAAAGTGGTTTAGAAGCATGCACTCGACTAAACATATTACAGTTATATTGCTATGGGCAAAGTTCTCACAATTAATTGTCTAGTCTATTCACAATATCGTCACATTACTACCATGGCTCCCCTAATCCTAACATAGAGAGATTTAGCTACTCATGCTATCATAATTAATAACAACAACGATGAATGTGCTAACAAGAGACATGATAAATAGATTAAGGAGATGAATTGTATACTAGCAATGATAACAATAAAATAGAGATTAAAAGACAACAAAGAAGAACAATAATTAAATGCAAGCAAAGAATTAGATTAAGGGAGAAAGAATGATTACAAAAGAGCGAATCCGACGTAACGAACAAAGTAGCAGCAGTAATTAGAAGGGAAACAGAGATTAAGAGTAAAGTATGAGTAGTAAAGCGTAATTATGACCTAATCCCGACTTCCTTTATATAAGGAAGTCATTATTAACATAAAAGAAACCTAACACGGACTAAGAAACCCGTGTATAATAGCTAGCCACTCGATTGAGGCTTTTTATTCCTCTCGATCGAGTGGTTCTTCAGAAATTCCTTTCGATCGAGTGGTTCTTCAGAAATTCCTTTCGATCGAGCAAAAGCAGCTCTCGATCGAACACTTCCAAATTACCCCTATTCGATTTAGCACAGAAACTACTCGATCGAACATCTTCATCTGCCAGACTACTCGATGGAGCATCTTCCACTGAAAACAGCTTGAAACGCGTTTGGTTAGTCTTCCAAGGACTCCTTCACGCTTCCCGAGGTACGACATTCTGCTCCAAAATCTCCATCTCCTCAAAATGCATGCTAAGGAGGACGATTAAGGCACGATTCCACTACTTTAAGGTCCATTTCTGCAATTAAGACAAAACAAACCAAAGTAGCCAATTCGGGGCATTTTGCAATATAAAGCGATGATAAAGACATAGAAATGCATGCAATAAGAGGCTAAAAGGACTATATAAATTGCACGTATCAAATCTCCCCAAACCGAACCTTTACTCGTCCTCGAGTAAACTAAATGCAACTAATGGAACGGATATGAAAACTCAGAGCTAGCTATAACTTGTCCACTCAAACCATTTTAATGCAATCAAAACTAACAGTTATAGCTACAACAGTCAAACGCAAACGAGTTGTCGGGTGTCTATAAATAAGCTGACCTGTCGACCTGGCAAGACCTTTAAAAATCGGACTCTCACGGGTCACTCTTCTCTCATGAAGCAAAGGGTGAGTATAAATGTGTAAGAGAAGAAAAGAAATAAGTCACTCACCTAAACTACAACCCACATAAACATGCATGCAACAAAAATGATAGACGATTCTAGTTACCATACATACATTTCAACCAAACAGTGTCCGTCACAGCCGAGGGCTTACAATAGATATGGGAAAGTGAGGTTATAGGTGAGAAAAGGCAAAACAGTTATGGGATATATGGAGGTAAAGCGTCAAGCTAGCACCTAAACAAGACCATATAAGAACATCCAATTCTCAGCTGATTATAGGATCAAAACACAAGTGCCCTTCTTCGGCACAAAACTCACTAACCAATACACAATCTCCTCAAAAAGATATAAATAAAAACGGAGGAGTAAGACCGTCACAAACTTCCCTTTTTTAATACGGTCTATTCTTTTTCTTCTTTTTCCAACTTTTTTTTTTCTTTTCTTTCTTTTTTGATTCTCACGTTTTTTTTTTCATTTCTCTTTTTTTGTTTCTTGCTTTTCTGATTTTCTGCCACAGTTCTTTCTTTTTCTACCAACTCCGTATGAATAAGAACAAACCAACTCGCAGCAATAAGAATTGTACCACAAAACGTACACTAAACTAGTTTGACTGGCAGGCTTAATTTGGGTGTAGTTAATGGGTCAAAAGGCAAAGTTTGGTTAATGTGGAGCAAAATGGGTGAAAATGGAAGAAAGGGGAAAATTGCAAGCACCTCCCTTCATGTTATAAGCCCTAGTCACTCGATCGAGTGATTTGAAACCACTCGATCGAGGACTTCTTCATTCATTCTACTTTATCGAGTAAAATGCCTCTCGATCGAGAACTCCTCTTTTTTGACAATTCGATCGAGGTCTTTAACCTGCTCGATCGAACACTTTTCCTGGGAATTCTTCTCAATCGGGTACAAAAAGTACTCGATCGAGTTGCTTTCTCTTGGCATGCATCTCAATGCAATAAATCTTCTCCAAACCTGCATTAAAACACATAGAAATGCTTCCTGCAAATACCAAATTTAAAAATACGCAGTCTATATTCGGTCTTATGCTAAAACTAACTACGCTATTGTCTAACAGTCTAAACGCAATTTAAAATGTCTAACGGAAATTCAAATTACAAAGAATTACAACGGGGCATTCCCCGCTTATCTTCAAAAACACTGTAGCAGCCCAAAAGAGGGCTTCTGACTGGAGGAGGTCCCTTTAGCATCGCGGACCATCCTCTTGGATCGCCATGAGCTTGAACTTGAACTGATAGAAGAAGAATATTTCGCGTCCACATACGCCTTCACTTTCTTCTGTCCTTTGGCATCCTTACTGGCAGTGGCATCATCATTTGCAGCGTTCCTAACACTTAACTTTACTTTCACTGTACCTCGACCGACAGAATCTCCAGTATCCACTCTATGTGTACCTGCAGCATGGAAAACAACAGAATGGTCCTCCTTTTTGCTCTCAGTCTGAGGTGGAGGTGTCAGAATAGCAGCACAGTGTTCAATATCGTCAGCTGGAGAGTCTATGACCTGGTCTATAGAGGGTAGGGCATTGCAAGGTTGAACTTGCATAGGGGCCCTACGAGCTTTGGACTGATAAAATGTCAGCTCCTCGTCACCTACCTGCAAAGTAAGGGTCTTCCCCCCGACATCAATTACCGCGCGAGCAGTAAATAGGAATAGTCGTCCTAAAATAATAGGAGTATAAGAGTCTTCGGGTATGTCTAAGACCACAAAATCAACGGGAATAAAGAATCTCTCGATCTTCACAGGTATGTCCTCTAAGACACCTAGTGGCCGTGATATCGTATGGCCAGCCATTTGAACGGTCATGTTGGTACAATTAAATTTGGTCAAACCAAGTCTCTTAGCGAGAGACAATGGTAAGACACTTACGCTAGCTCCTAAGTCACATAGCGCGTTTTCAATTCAGTGGGTTCCTATATGACATGGAATCGAAAAGCTACCCGGGTCAGATTGTTTGGGCGGTGTCTTATTCTGAACTAAGGCGGACCCTATTTCAGTCAAAGCTACCGTCTCGTGACCAGTAATATGCCTCTTACGCGTTAATATTTCTTTCATAAATTTTATGTAAGAGGGTACCTGGGTAAGCAGTTCGGCGAATGGAACATTGACGTGAAAATATCTGCAAATTTTCTGAACTGTTGTTCGGCCTTCTTGTTCTGGAATCGCCTCGGAAAAGGAATTGTGATAAGAATTTATAACCCATTATTTCTTTCTGCCAACGTTTCAACACAAGCATCATCTTTCTTACTCGATCGACCTCTTTTGCCCTTCGATCGAGTACTTTCACCAGCCATTTCCTTCGATCGAGCATAATCACCCACTCGATCGAAGTCCTCATTTTCAGCATCACTCGATCGAGTAATATTTTCACTCGATCGAACAGTTTCCTCAGCAAAATCCTTCGATCGAGGACTTTCCTCCACTCGATCGAAATTGTCAATATCAACATTACTTGATCGACCAACAACTTTACTCGATCGAGTACTTTTTCCAGCATTTTCTCTCGATCGACCACCAGAAATGAGTCAATCGAGGACTTTCCTCGGGTTTAGCATTGTTTCGTCCAATGGAGACTGTTCACGGCCTGCAACAGTATTCTCCGGGTCTGATATGTTCTCATCAGTTGACATTTTGGGTCCTTCATAGGAAAGACCGCTTCACAAATTAATCAGGTTTACCGTCTCATGTTGGTTCTTGTCAGGTTGAGATGGTAAATGACCCGGTTTATTGATTGGTGGCAAGTTGAGCTATTTGAGATTCGAGTGACTTAATCGCTGAATCTTTTTGTTGTTCACTCCTTTGTAATTGGACAGTCAACGATTGTATCATTGACTTCAACTCAGTCTTCTCACTTACACCACTAGAAGAAGCTCCTTGATTCGGTGGTAGAAAGGATGGAGGCTTTGGAAAGCCTTGTTGAGCTTTATGAGGAGGAACATATGGTTGTTCCTGCTGTGGTGGAGGTGTAGGATTTAACACATTCTAACTAGTCCATCTCAGATTAGGATCGACTCCACTCTGATTGTTATAGGAACCTCCTTGCCTATATTGCTGAAAGGCGAGAACTTGCTCCTTCTCAGTTAGACAGTCAATAGCATTGTGACCGTCATTACTACCGCACCTTTCACATGAAACATTTTCTTGTCTAGTCAACAAGTGAACCGTCTGTTGATCACCAGCATTCTGCAACTCCAACTTATCAAAACGGGCATTCATGGCTTCAAGCTGAGCCACAACTGCATTATCAACAGAATTAACTGTCCGAATACCATCTCTCGGGTTCCCATACTCAGTACAATGGGTAGCCATCTCCTCTATGATTACTCATCCCTTGTCATCATCATTATTCTTCTGAAATCGCCCATTTGATGAGGCGTCCAAAATAGCACGGTGGTCGTCATACAACCCATTATAGAACTGGTTGCATAAGAACCACTGATCGAAACCATGATGAGGAAGAGACCACACCAACTTCTTGAACCGGCACCAAGCTTCATAAAAGTTCTCATCTGGTGCTTGCTTGAAACTTGTAATTTTTCCCCTCAGCTGATTAGTTTGTTGTGGAGGAATATACCTTTTATAGAAGGCAAGGGCCAGGGTCTCCCAGTTGGTGATCCCAGCTGCGGTTCTGTCAAGATCGATGAGCCATTCACGAGCTCCATCTGTCAGAGATAAAGGAAATAGAACCTCCTTAATCTTGTCCTGAGTCACTCCCTTAGTAGCGGGAATGGTAGAGCAATAATCTGTGAAAACCTCCATATGTTTCCGTGGGTCCTCACCAGCTACACCTCGATACAGATTTCTTTCGACCAGATTGATATAAGTTGGCCGAATATCGTATGTATTGCCATCTTCAGTCCCGAGATTGAAACCTTTATGGATTGAAGCAGCTTTAGGCTCCGAATGACTTGCAATATTAGGCATTTTCACAGGATTGGCGGCAGAAATAGAATTGTCTTCTTCAAAAGACGGGTCTTATGCAAATAAGAAATGTTCTAGCTCGGGTTCAAAAGTAGTCAAGGCTTCCTTTTGAATCTTTCTTTGCAGTCTTTGTCTATAACGGAAAGTCCGCTCTGGTTCAGGATCAGCTGTAACTAACTCTGACCTGTTAGACCTGGGCATAAACAAGACTAAAGAAAATAAATAAGAACTGTCTCAAGGAATTAAAAATTCCCTGAGACTGAGAGACAAACGAATAGAAACAGACAAATAGGCTTATTGCCTCCCCGACAACGGCGCCAAAATTTGATACCGTCGTTTTAGTATCAAAAATAAATACCTAATACTACTAACAAAAGTCAGCGGTAAGTAGGATCGATCTCCACAGGGAGGCTAAATTATCTATCTGTTAAACTCGTCTATCTAGTAACAAATGGGGGTGTTTGAATTGTTTTCTAAACTACTGAAGGTTCAAGGCAAGAGAAATAAAAGCAAGAGCAATAGAGACAAGAAAAAGCAGATATGTGATCAGATAAGGAGAAGTATGTCAGGATTTCGGTTCACCATGGCAGTTCACTAACTTAGTCATAAATAGTGTAGACAATCTACTGTGAGAAGGGCAAGGGAAAGGTCCTTCCGGTCCGCTATCCACTCTAGATTACAACTAACTTAACTTCCGTCCTCATTAGGGTAGTCTACTGTTCATAGCAGGACTGTTCATTCCAATCTTCCGATCTAGGAACGAATTTAACCAGATTAAAGTGGTTTAGAAGCGTGCACTCGACTAAACATATTACAATTATATTGCTATGGGCACAATTCTCACAATTAATTGTCTAGTCTATTCACAACATCGTCAAACACCCCCATTTATTCAGGAGCCTTCAGCTAGACATTCCCAAATAAATAGAACTGTTACCATCTCGGTTTCCCGAGGTAGTGAATAACAAAGTCCAACTCACCAAAGTACTTTAAATAAAACTTTAATGATTACATGTTTATTACAACTCGACCAACTAAAACTTAATATAAAATAATTACAACTCGCAGCGGAAATAAATAAAGTGATATAATTGTTCTATGTGATCTAGACTTCAACTATGGTCCAATGTCGAGCTCTCATCCCAATGCTCCCGAGTCAGCTAATCATTAGTACCTGTCAAATCTGCTCCCCATAAAACGGTTCACCGCAGGTGTTCACGAATACACAGTCAACCGCGAGGTTGAGTAGGAATAAATACTAACAACAAAAGCAAACGATAACAATCGAATTTCCTTTTTACATTGCACAACCCCCTGACAACGTGCTCCTTCCTTTTACTTAGCACACCTCCCTTAACAACATGCTCACTTTACTTTGGTACCCCTCCCTTAACAACGTACCGCCAACATGTAATAGTACCCCTCCCTCACAACGTACATGTTACCATCACCCCAGTGTACAAACTCCCTCAAGAACGTACAACTGACTGTCGCACAGCTTTTCACAATAACCACATTCACAATCAATGATAACAATTCAAATGACCTCATCAATATTATCAACAACAAATCAATATAACTCACCCTTCCAACAATTACGGTATTATCAACCAACATATACAATATAAATCTCCGTTCCAACAGTTACGATTATATCAACCAACACAACTCAATATAATTAATTTCACATCAACATAATCCATTTATTATATCAAACATTATCGAGTAAAAGTTGGGTAGGATTTATCCCTACCTGGCAAGCGATTCCAATTAAGCAGCTTAAGCAATCCAAATAATTAAAGCAATCCGATTATAATTCTTCACAACCGTCACCTAATCAAAATATCATAATTTAAATTAATTAATTTATTTATTTATTCCGTTTAGTATATAAATTATTCAAACCAATTTATTTATCATAATTATTACGGTATTAAAACCCGCTTACAAAATAAACCCGAGTCACCCGAATATCCAAATTAAAACACGATTACAAACAACCCAACCACACCTATTACACAGTTTTAAGCCGTGTTCAAACCACCCCATAAACACCCCTCCACAACGACACCACAAGCCACCACGACCACCACCCTACCTCGACACCCCCAGCCTGCAACCCCACGCATCTAACTCACCGCCAACCACTAGCTAAACCACCACCAACAAACCCACAAACCCACGCCCTAACACACGACACCAACAACACCCCCCCTTCAACCCGTCTCCCAAAACAGGCTGACCCCGACAACCACACCCAACCTTACCACCTCCAGCCACCACCATTGTTACCTTTGACCCACGGTGGTTCCGGTGGTAGTACCCAATCCCCGGTACAGTCACAAACACTGCCACAAAGCCTGTCTTAATATAGCCGCGACAAACTCCTCTGTTCTCCCCTGTTTTCCGCCACCACCGACACAAACCGCCACCTGCCACCATACCAACACCACCAACATGACCGACCACCTTCCCCCGTCACAACCCCTCAATACCCAGGTCAAGACGAGGTCGATTAGGGGTTCAATTACCCATTCCAATCCCCCACGACCAAACCCGCATAACCCTAAACCCGCCACCTTTAACCGCCCAAAACACCACCCTATCACGGTCAACGACGGTCACTGAAGGTCAGGTCAAAGTCTCAGCAGTCCAAGGTTGCTCTAGGTCCAAAACAAGAGTCTTATGGTCGCTCCTAAGGTGTTACACGGTGGCTATTTTAACCATGGTTTACAAGCTATAAAATTAATTAATTTTAAGACGGTTTTTTACCTTTTATCGTTTAATTGCTCTTCCGTCTCCAAAAAGCTCCTTATTCTTCTTTGTGAATTGTGAATTATATTTCAGATTTATCATGGTATTTATAGTGTAAGATTATAGAGAATACGAGGTCAATTAGGAAACTATTATAACTTACCGTATTCCTATTAGTATAGGAATTACCATTATTATAATCACTTGGGGAGCTGGGTTCGGATGCTGTTGCCTTGCTCAAGCGGACCCAGAAATTCTCGGTATCTCAGGATGCAGGGGCTCGGGTGGCCGCTTACATTTTTACTAGACTTAGCTTTGCTAATGCTAAGGGTGTGGGAGCCCAGATTGTCTCTCGGCTCCCCACCAATTTCATGTAAACTTTTATTTTTGTTTTAATGAAAGTTGCGCGCATCCTTCCATAATAATAATAATAATAATAATAATAATAATAATAATAATAATAATAATAATAATAATTATAAAATTATTATTATTATTATTATTATTATTATTATAATTATTATTATTATTATTATTATTATTATTATTATTATTATTATTATTATTATTATTATTATTATTATTATTATTATTATTATTATTATTATTATTATTATTATTATTATTACATATGTTAATCCTACCATAAATAGGATTTCCTTAAACTATCTTTACTAATTTATTATTGCCATAACTTTATTATTATTATTAATATTAATATAATTATTATTAATTTTATATATTATTATTTCCATATTATATTATTATTAATTCCCGATATAAATCCCGATTACACTCATACCAATTTAATAAGTTTTGGCCCAATAAACAATAGCACACGGCCCATATTATATTAGCTAAAACCAATTCCCGACTTATACACTTAATTTATTATTTAATTAACGTCTTACTTGTATTTATTATTAGAAATGTCATTAATTAATTATTAAATTACATAAATTATTCACATAAATTATTATCAAACTACAGGGTATTACAGTCTTCCCCCCTTAAAATGAACTTCGTCCCGAAGTTCGCCCATAACTACTACAATAACATCTATAAGCATCCATACAACTAAGCACCATCCAACTTTTGAAAACACAATCATCCATTTAAAATTATCAACTATACCAATCTTATCACAAGGTATCACAACAATAACTTAAAACATTCGTAGTATTACATTCCTTCCCCCTAAAAATAAACATCGTCCTCGAAGTTCGGAATAACAACAATAGGAACCACTAAATCATTGTTGTAATGTCACAAAATAAAGAACACACTGTAACACAAGTCAACTATTATTTCAAACACAACTCCAAGTAATGATTAAATGAATAACAAAATTTTGAATTTTCTTCCAAATAGCAAACCACATCATATAGGATATTCGAACTAATCTTTACTTAAACTTAAACTTCTTACTTTAGCTATCGACGAATACATTGCCAGACTAATAATAATCTCTAACCAAATACGCATAATTGTTTAGATAATCTTTTCTTAATAATGATATCTAACTTAAACATGGATGCAACTAATATAAATATTTAGGCTTAGGGCAACACGTTCCGCATATCACTAGACATGTTATTCTACTTCACATAATTGACAACATCATAGTATCAAAGTGCAAAAGACAAGAAACAAAACTTACATATTTTTCCAAAGCTAAGAAAACATGTTGTTACTTCTAAAAATCATAAATAAATAATAACTTAAATATTCCTTGAGAACTTATAATTATCCTATAGGTGTGACCTCAATGGATCAACTGATCACCAGCGTCAAACGACAGTAATGTCAAACTCTAGTCAGCCAATTGTTATCGATAAATGTTGATCAGTTGACTATATAATAAATCATCCCTTATGTATTCTTATCATGAGATTTAAATATGTGATCACACTATTGTTGAGGACACATACTCCAACAATCTCCCACTTGTCCGAGACAAGTGTGCGTCACCAATTCTCTTGTCCTATTACTATCTCCTACTCAATGCAAGATGTCTCGCAGGTCGTACTTGCATGCGATCATATCTAGAGTGGTTTCCTTGATCTGGAGAGTAACTGTTTGACCGAAATTATCTGCCGTAGATACCTTGCGAGCGTGGCCACGCATTTTCAGTTCACTACTCCTCGAGTGGCCCTGAGATTTAGATAACCCTGACAAGGGGGTCGACAATTCCTATCGCACTGATCCCTTTGTTCAGCCACAGTTCATGATGACCTAAAAGATGCCCATTTGCACTCCATTTTCGGAAGTGGTAGAGCAAAAATCAAAGCCAATCAGAAACTATGCCAACTTGGGCAAACAGTCTCTAGTCAAAGAATTGACTAAAAAAGAATACTATAGTAGCTCTCGCCACGACGAGGCTATATAAAAATTACCAGAACACTATAAGCGGTCACTGCCCGACAGAGTGTCTCATACAGTCTGCCTATGTGATCGACTAGTCATCTCTTATAACCCTATGGCACTTGAACTTGCCATCAATCGACTCACACTCTAGTCACTAGGACACATCACCTCATATAAGTGACTAGGGATCAATACTATGTTAATCCAGTTCACTTTAATAGGGTTTAACGTTGTCCTTACAACCTATTTGGATATAACAAAGTAATAAAAAGAGTTTTAAAATAAAACTCAAATGATAAATGCGATTATCACATATGAACAATCAATACAATATTATTGCTTCATATCTCATAATCTCAAGATTATAAAATCCATGTTACTTCATGGTGGTTTCATCAAACCTGTAATAAAAACTTGGTTAAAGATTATACAATATAACCATCACCCCAACTTCATAAATTGCAATTTCCTTCTTTCGATGTAATCTCTTAATTACATGAATTTTCTAAGTACATGTCTAGACTTGAGCTCTTTTACTTGAAAGATGCTCCCACTCTTATCATGTAACTTGTGATAAGATCCATGGTTTAAAGGATTTACTTCTACTTCCTTTATAATTCATCTTATCCTTATCACAAAGTACTCAGACTCTATTTGTAGAATTCACAATGACTGACTTTTCAAGGTTCTTTTCACTATTTGCACCTCTGACAATTGACTACAAGATCAGCCTAAGAAACTTGAGCTTTTGTGACCCTTAACACAAAACTCCATGTTTCCCTAAAAGATAAGTACGAATCCTTATTTCTTCTCAAGAACTCAAGGATGTATCTAGCGGCTACCCATTGACCCTCACATGGATTGACTTATCTTGCTTAAAGCATACAATTTATGAGTGCTTGCGCATATCTTAGGATATTAGGTCGAGCCAATGGCGGAAACATTGGGAATCAATTTCATGCGTTCAACAATTTCAGATTCAAAGGATAACTGTGATTCGGTTCAAAGTAATCCCACAATCCATTGGAATAAAATCCCTCTTAGATTTATCCATGCTGAAATCATGAAGAATCTTATCAAAATAAGACTTTTGTCTTAATGCCAATATCCTTTTAGATCTATCTCCATAGATCCGGATATCTAATATGCGATGTGCCTCATCTGAATATTTCATCTGGAAATGATTTCCCAACCACCCCTTAACGGAGGTAAGCATTGGTACATCATTCCCAATGAGTAATATGTGAAGACAATTTTACTCCCACTAAACTTCATGTATAAACATGGTTCTTCGACAAATCGAGTGAAACCATTCTCAATTATCACATGAACTAAAAAAACTCCCACTAAACTTCATGTATAATTGTGGTTCTTTGAAAAAATCAAATGCAACCATTCTCTATTATCACATGACTGGGAAAAATGATTTTTACAATCTCTTTATGCTTTGCTTAAAACCACATATGAATCCCTTAAGCTTACTTAGCAGGTTAGAATTCTCAGACTTAAACCTATGATTAGTGTCACACACACATCCTCTTCTAAATTCCTATTTTAGAAAGGCGGTTTAATATCACTTGCCATGTTTCATCAAAAATGAAATGCGGCAATTACTAACATGATTTGATTCGATTAACCTCACCATGTTCATCTACGCAATTCTATACTTGAAGGCTTTACTTCAAAGAGACCAATATCTTAAAGTAATCATTCTTAGCTTTGCGTATAGAATCTATTACGGATTGTAAAACCAAGACTTCTTTGCAACAAATTCCGATTTGGTTCACAAGCAACAATTTACTCAATAGCTAATAGTTCTATTACTTTCTAAAAGCAACTCTATTTATAACATGTCGATGACTTTTTTTAGAACATTTTCTCGTGTCATTATTCTACAAAATAAGTTTGTAGCGATTTTCTCCCACTCTATCTTTTAGAAATATACCTACTTTCTAAGAAGATAGCCTTAAGAGCTACAAACAATTTTGTTCTTTTTAATGCAAAAGAGCATTAGGCACATGTTATCCTTGAGATATTTATTAAGATATGTTACGATTTTAGAGACTAATCCCTCCCATATCTTGTATGAAGTCTCTTTTTTAATTTATATTGCGCGTTTTCACTTTAAACAACCCATGCTAACATTGGATTTCAAATCGCCAAATATGAGTTCAATAACTCATTTCAACTCTCAATCGATCGATCTTACATTACATAAGAAATATCATGGTGCCATGAATCTTTTAATTGTGAATCAAATTCATAACTTAGGACTTAACCATATTTCAACAAATCATCATTTTTCAATATTATCGATTGGGTTGAGTCGAGTCATTTTATGTTATAGATATTAATAGAGAATGAGGAAAGATGTCTTAAAACTTAAAATGCCATAAACCGAAATGACTTGGGTTGAAAGCCAAGTCATTCAAAATAAAATACAATATTTGTTCGCAGATGCAAAATAAAAGAACCTTCCATGTCTAACATGGAAACAAAATAAGTTTTTAAGACAATGTCATAACATAACTACTATTATGAAGACATATTCAAAATAAAACGCCAAGCCAAGTCCATAGATCTCCATCTATGCGGCGGCTACTCTAGCTTCCCTTGGAGATCCTCCTCATGCTTGCTTATCTTTTCCTTTCTTCTCATGCCCTAAATTCAATAAGAAGAGTGAGAAACACAACTAGTATCTTAATACAAAGTTGAGTTGGAAAATTAATATCAATATCATAAACTTTTGGAAGAAATATTACCTACTGGAGTCACACATCCAGCTTTGATGTCTTCCAAATATTTGGGGCAATTGCGCTTCCAATGGCCGATGCCATTACAATAATGGCAGTTATCATCGGATTTGACTCCCCTTTTGGGTCTGGAAGAGCTATTCTCAGTAGCTTTCTCCTTACCTTTGTAGGAAGTGGGTTTCTTACCCTTGTTAACATTTTTCTTATACTTTCCCTTACTCTTTGGATTGATGTTGAGCATATCCTTGCTAGTGCTTGCATTAAGTCCCATGTCCCTTTCGGCTTGCACAAGCATTTTGTGCAAGTCATGGAGATTGGTTTTCAAGTTTTGCATGTTATAGTTTACCCTAAACTGAACATAGCCCTTGATTCGACTTAAGGAATGAAGCACTCAGTCAATCGCGAGTTGTTCGGGGATCTCAACCCCTTTCAACTTGAGGGTCTCAACATACTCAATCATTTTGAGCACATGAGGACTCACTTTTTGTCCTTCTTTGTTTTTGAGGTCAAAGAATTGGGAAGCCGCTTCATATTGAATAATCCTAGGAGCTTATGAAAACATGGTCACAAGTCTAGTATAGATTTTATAGGCGGTGCTCATTTTTATGGCACTCCTTTGAAGATCGGGTTCCATGGAGAAAATCAAGACATTCTTGACCGCGGCGTATTCTTTTTGGTAGGTCTCAAAGGCCTCTCTAACCGCGGTTGTTGACCTAGCATTAGGAGAAGCGGGAGGAGCCTTGGTAAGGTATTTGAGCTTGTCATCACCTTCCGCGGCTAAGCGAAGTTGCGCATCCCAATCGGTGAAATTTGAACCATTCTTTTCGAGTTTGCAACGATCCATAAAGGATTGAAGCCATGAAACGGTAGTGAGAGGTGGTGCGGACGAGCTAGTGGATGCCATTGTGATAAATCAATTGACTACAAAATATGAGATGAAGGAAAAATTTACATTTATCGTGAATAAGACTTGTAAATATTTTAGACAAGTTTAGCATTTATATAATGACCTCCACCCAATTATATAAACAATTCCAAGACCCAAATTCATATTAACTCGATTGTGACCAACGGGCCCTCTACATCCTTACTAATATAATTTGGTAGGTTAACTCATTTAACCGATTCTACACTTAGAACGCTCGGTCGATGAAATTACACTAAGTTTATCTTTAGCTCGGACCTATTGAGACAGCGGTCCCTCTAATACTTCCGTTGAGATCAACCAAATTTCGAAATGTAATAACATTTTATTACCCCACTTACCCAACGTTAAAAGAAAGCACCCCGGTATAATATTTCAATACCGTATTGTACCCCTAATGAAATTGGGATTCATGAGTTCCTACTATTTGGTAAGGCTAAGTCTCAATTTTATAAAATGTGAAGGTCTTGTCAATTTATTATCTATCTCTTTTAAGTGAACTAAATTAGTGATCTATCGATAATTAAAATTGACAAGATCGATTATTCGATATAAAAAAAATATGCATGAGATGTTATGGCGATTTGGCATGCATGCAAACATATAAAGAAAGAGCATGTAAAGAAAACACAATTTCCTAGTATGACCTTCCTAAAATAGAAAATCTAATAATCTATTACATATTCGGAAACCAACTCCTTTGTTCCCTTGAACTTCATGTGACACGCCTCCCAAGGAAATACCGTCTTGATCGGAACTTCTTTCCGAATGCCTCTGTCTTTAGAAAACTCCGGAATTACAAAATAATAATAAAATACATAGCTATTCCTATTATACATTTGTAATAAAAATAAATCTATTAAATTACAAAATGGTGATGCGAAATCACATTAAAATTACAACCAAATCGATATTCCCTTTCATTACGGGTAATACCGATTAAAATATTAAGGCCATACTAAGACAAATTACATTATTCAAAAATACATAAATTTAAATGACATTTATCCCTAAATTATAAAAAAAAATATATGTATTCAAACATGTAAAATGAATGTGCCAAATCGCCTTACTAGATTATATCGTATATAGCTCGGTTTTTATGGAAGTGCGTGATTTTTAACTTATTAAAATCACTTAATTATTCTTAAATCAAATTTAAGGCCAAATTAATTATCCTAATTGTCTTAGGACTCAAAAATTAGTCTCCACTTAAAATTTGACAATAATCCAACTTGGTTATACATTGTTGCTCATATTTAACCCCATTATCATAACAATTATGAAATAATTCCAAATTCAATTAAAATAATCTAAAAATTTTAAATTTAAATTTTGAACATTCTGTTATATTACCATGACCCTCATAATATCAAAAATATGGGTTAAAAATTTGGAATTAATTTAGAGAAAAATATAGTTGCGATTTATCGGATTTATAAAAAAAAATGCCCAAATCACATGAAAATTATTCTAATAAATTTTCCAACTTTACATATGATGTTTAGGACATAAATGAAACCTAAAATAATTTTTTCATGCCATGAAATTCGTTTTAGCTATTTTTAGCTCATATAATCTCAATTTATTCCATTTTAACCATTAAAATCATAAATCGTGAAAAATTAATCGAATTAATCTCAAATTTTACATACAATAAGTAAAATATACATGTGAGATCATATTAAGATTTCATGGTCAGATTCGAAGTTTAACTATTTTTAGTTAATAAACCACCATTTTACTCACTAAAATGTTATTATTATACTAAAAATCATAAAAATGAGCAATAAACTTCTATAAACCATTTAAAATGAACTAAAATATTTTAGGACCAGAATGTATACATGCATCAAAAATTTCGTGCATTTATCATATTTACACAAATTTTCCAGTTTTTATTTTAGTCAATTAATAACTCGTAAAAAACCTAAAAAGATTTGCATGCAACAACCAAGGCACTTGATACCAATTGTTAGGTTTTATAACCATCTTATTAGACATTTCTAATCTAAGTTACTAATTAATTTAGATGTTGAGAATCTAGTTACATGCAAACAAAATAAGAGTAAAAGGAGAAAACGATTTTTCCTTACATTTGTATGAAATGAAAATGGGCACAAGGATGGACTCCTTCCAATCTTGTTCTTGAGCTTATGAATAAAAGGATGATCCTGCAATTTTCAAAGTAGAAACTCTCCTATCAATTGCACCCAAGATTTTACCCAAATTATTTCTAGTAATATTAACAAGATATTACAAGAAATTAAAATCCCTTAATATTAATTTTATTACTACTCTAGTAATTGGATAATAATATTATGGTTGTGTGATTTTTAGAGAGAATCATGCATAAAATTAGAACAAGAAAAATGAGCAACAAATTGCCCTCTTATTAGCCCCAAAACCGGCACCCATAGAGCCTTAGTGGGCAATTACTTTTCCTTATTTTATTATGCATGCAAAGTGTAGTTATGATTACATTAGGGTGGGTTGTGTCATAAGCATGCAATAGGAGAATTATTACATGCAGATAGTTGATTAAAGAAAAGACAAAAATAAGATGTTGTCCAACAACACCATATTTTCGGCCAACATTAGATAAAATGAACCATTTTGATTTTGTAATGTTTGTCACACAAATATAAGAATCATACATTTATTTATCTCACATAAATATGCATTAGTTTGATCGTATAACAATTATATACTATAAACTAATAATTAATATACATTTAACTCTTAAGTGATAATTATGTCATTATATTAAAATATAATGAGTCCTATAATGTCTAATTTAATAAATTTACAACCCTTTGTAAATATAATAAAAAAATAACCTCTACCTCTAAATATATAAAAACCTCGATTAATTTAACGAATTAAAGATTAATCATTAAATTAAATCCTATTTAATCACATTATAAAAAAATAAAATTTCATTAGTCAATCATCGCATAATTGAATAATAAACTTGTGTTGACTCGAGTTCTAAACTCGATTTCAACAAACTCACACAACTAAATATATCCAAATATAAGGGACTGATCAACCTGTATCAAATTCATTTGATCAGTTAATAATTTGGGTTCCATCCTATAGGTTTGACCTCAAGGGTTCAACTGATCACCACCGTCAAACGACAGTAACGTCAAACTCTAGTCAGCCAATCATTACCGATAAATGTTGATAAGTTGACTATATAATGTATCATCCCTTATGTATTCTTATCATGAGATTTAAATATGTGATCACACTATTGTTGAGGACACATTTTCTCCAACATCGATTGTGTAAGTTGCTCCAAATCTGAAAATTTCGACTCTTTATTTCAAAGATTCATGCTTGTATATCGTTAATCTGGTAATAATTACATCCACTAAACGATTTACATAGGCAAAAGATGATTTCTAAGCCCAAAATTTCTGATTTTTATACTGAACATTTCTAGGGGTTTGCCCCAAAATTTCGATTTTTGGTCACTTAGATTCTTGTAGGATGCTTGTAAGAGTTCAATTGATACTAGAAATGCTCAACCAAGTGTAAATCTTGTGCCTTTGGATAGAAAATTCCGTCTTAAAAGAGAACAAAACTGAAAAATCCCTCTTGATATTGTGTGAATTCCGGAAAGATTCTTGTTGAACTTGTATTCTTGCAGCATGCCGAAAGCTAGAGCACCTCCCAGAAGAGAACCTGTGCCAACACCGTGATGGAGCAGGGACAATCTAGTGCGGAGCCGCTTGTTTCTCCGGTTGACAAGTATCCGACGGTAATATTTGCCGACTTTGAGCAGCGGGCTGCTTTTGTAGACTTGATGGGTCGTACTATGAGATCGACTAGATGTGTGGATCCGGGGGTCTTGAGGGACTTGAGTATTGAATCGGATATAGTGTATATATTCAAAATCTTGGGAATGGAGGGGTTGTATCACCTCCGTAAGAAGTCATATCCCTTTCTTACCCTGGAACTTATGAGTTCATTCAAGTATGATGTGGGTGGGAAGACCGTTAGTTTCCGTTTCTTGAAAATCAACCATGCCTTAACCCTTGACCAGTTTGCCAAGCACTTGAGGATAGAGACCGAGAAGGAGGGGTATATAAGTGATGTGGTGATAGAGAGTGGGGCACCCCACTACCTTCCTTACCTTATCGGCCGAACCGCCTCTACCTCTAGTGCTATGTTAATCAACAATGTTCAACATAGTCCCTTCGCATCTTCTTGTGAATGCTGACTTGCTTGCTTTATGGTCGGAATGTCGCAAGCAAGTTAAACTCCCATGAGGTGATGCTTTTGATGTCATATCTCAATCCCCTTCGAAGGGAGAGCTTTTATTATAGTGCTCCCGGAGTGGTGTGTGCTAGCTTGGCATTTATGGTTTGCTCCAAGAACCGTTACCTTAGCTATGGGGCCATAGTGACCTGCTTGGCTCAGCGTTTGACCGACTTTGAGGCCCCGATTGGGTCTACTTCTGCCCTGTTTGAGACCGCCCCTACTATAGATGAAGCTTACCTGTGCCACGTGAAGTGGTTGAGGAGGTTCGACGATGGCTCCTTGGCATGAAGGGTGAAGGGAACTAGGTGGATGAGATTGCCGGATGCTGAGATTCTACCTGTGATCGACCACTTGAGGGAGTATGACCCGGGAAGTGGGGAACCCGAGCCCGAGCCCTAGTTTTACCTTTCTCCCCTGAGATCCTTCTAGACTTACATGAGTCGGTCATAGCTTCTAGTAAGCAGAAGACGGTTCCGACCCCTCGTGAGCACTGTGGAGTGAGGATGACTAGAGAGGTAGAGACTGAGCCTCCTTACAATCCACTGAGCTTCTACCCGCATCAGTACGCGTCCTATCCAACGGTCCACGACCCTAGGATGCAAGTCAGTGAGCTCACTGAGAGGATATCTACTACCTTAGTGCTGAGGAACCTACATGAGATGGCACATCTGCAGAACATGGGGACCGGTATTGTGCAACCTATGTGGTTGAGAGGAGTTGGTGATGATAGCGGGGTGTTTCATAGTTATGGCGTAGACCGCACTACATGGAGAGCTTCGGTGAGCAACGAGTATGGCTGTCTTGCCAGACCGTGGGGAGCCAACTATGGTAGCTAGCTTGATGAGGCATGGATATGGGTTGGTGGCGACCACGCAGCTGGAGCACATCAGGGAGTGGGGACTTCAGGCACAGGCGGTGGAGAGGACATGGATGAGGATGTGGGTGTCGACCCCTGAGCTCCATTTATTTTGTTGTTTGATTGTTGGATGTTTGTTGAGGATTTGTTAGTACACTTTAACATTTGGATTTATTTGGATAACTGTAATCGGGCCATAAGACCAATACTTTACTTTCTATATTTCTTGGTAGTTAAGACTTAATTTCTTGTGTTCGTCGATGGTTTAATCTTGTATTGCAGGTAGATGTTTGTGATTTCATGTTGTTAGTTGCGAAAAAATGGAGTTCTGCCTCCAGGAACTCGACCGAGTACTGAATACTCGACCGAGTACTGTGGACGTGGGCCAACCGCGCCGCGTGCACCCGCGCGTTTCGATTGTGGAATCGTTTAAGGCGACGACACTGTTGGAATATGTGTCCTCCGACAATAATGCGATCACAACTGTCGATCATGATGATCACATGTTTAAGTCTCATTTTAAGAATACATGTGGGAAGTAATATTTTACTGTCAACTGGTCCACACATATCGGTAATGATTGGCTGACTAGAGTTTGACATTACTGTCGTGCGACGGTGGTGATCAGTTGATCCCCTTAGGTCATACCTAAAGGGTAACACTCTTAATTGATTATTTAATTGATCGTATGACAATACGGGTTGATTAAATTACTTAAAATTGACGGACGATTTTGGAAGTAATATTTACGTATCTCATTATAATTTGATTAAATAAGATACGGTCTAAGTAATCGAATTGTTTTATTACTTAGATGAAATTATTGTTTAAGGAAACAATTGCATTTGAATGAATAATTTATTATAAATACAAGATGTTGTGATTTATAATTGGTAAATTATTTTGGTACAAGTAATTATGAATTACTAAGTCGATTTTGTACATGACGTATTTTTATTAATGCGTTGATTTTTAATATGTTAAAAATGTATAACAATTTTACATGACTTGTGACATGTGACAAATTGACAAATTGACAAAGATAAAATGGAATCCATTTTATCTTAAATGGACCGAAAAAGAGGGTGTATTAGGATAAATATTATGTTGATTAATTAAGTGGAAAACATAATCATTTTACCTAATTACTAGCCATGCATACCTAGTTACTCTTGTGAAGAACACCTTGCTCAGGCATTGGCCCCTTTTACCCTCTCCTACCCGGTTTTTCTTGTAGAAAAGACCAAAGGGTTTTCTCTATTATTTACCTAATACACTACATCAAAATATTAGTGCATATTCATTCATTCTACACATAAAAAACATAAAGTTTTAGAGAGATAAAATTACTTCTTCTTCTCCCTTCTCTTAACCGAAATTAAGAGACCAAAATCAATATTTTGGGTCAATTTTATTTAGATTAATATTGTTCTAGTATTAATAATATTAATTTTATTAAGAGGTTATCTTGGGTATTATTCCTTGGGAGGGATTCAAAACTTGAATCCTTTGTTCATCCAATTTTAGGAGAGCTCAAGAACAAGTGAGTAGGAGAACTAATTTGTGCCCAATAATCCGAAATTTCTATTGTAAGAATGACGATTTCTTCTTTATCTTTATTCATGTTTGCATGCATAAGATCTAAATTAATTTTATGACTAAATTAAATTGTAACATATAAGAATATGTTAAAATAATGAGATATAGTTTTCCAACAGACACTTCTCCCACGGAACCTTGGATAGTTGGTTCGTCGGTTTTGTTACTCGTCGTCAAAAGTTATCTTGACCAAAACAATATTTATAACTTCACAAACTACTCTACTCTTAGTAAAGAGGTAAGTAAAGGTCGGATCCCAAGAGACGGGTAATGATGTAGGATTTTCAATTGCAAATGGTTGTGTCTAGGGGTGTCACAATTTGGGTTGAGATAAGAGATCAACTAAACTAATCAACAATGTAAATAAAGTAATGAAAACAAGCAAGATGATTAAAATGAGATGTAAACAATTGATTAAAATCACTAGGGTGTCATGAGTTCATAGGGGATTCATGGGATTTGATCATACAAACATATTTTCTACTAGATGCAAGCACTAATTATTGTGATGGGATCGAGTTAGTGTATATCTTACAATCCCTAAGAAGGTTTGGGTCCCGGAGCCGAATTGATTAAATTGTACAACACTTACAAGTCGACTTAATCCTTTCTATCCAACTATATGCATGGTCTAATGAGACTCGAGTTGGTTTATGTCTTACAAGTCTCATTGAAAAGGTAAGTGATGGGTAAAAATTGCAAGGATTCATAGGCTCGCATTTCATCAAACATAACATGTGCATAAGTTGGAATCACAACAAGCAAGTAAATTAATTATGAAAACATATTAGATTAAGCATGAATCAATCCCCATGTTGGTTTCCCCTAATTCCCCATTAACCCTAGTTAAGGAAACTACTCACTCATTATCATGTTTAACATGCTAACAAGGTTGTCAATCATACTTGCAAGGCAAAACATGATGAACAAATGAAAATAATTAACAATAATTAAAAAGGATTAAGAGAGAATTATACCTATGAAGATGATTCGAAATAATAGAAGCACTTGATGATTGATGGAAGGTTGTCATGTTAGAAATCTAGATCTCTATACTTAACATATTCTTATATGTTTCAAATTTATTTAGTCATAAAATAAATTCTAGATCTTATGCATGCAAACTAAAATAAATTATAGATCTCCTTCTTGTTAGTTCTTGAGCTTTCCATTATTGGATGAACATACATGACCTCAAAATAGAAGCCCTCCAATTAGTAGCACCCAATACTATCCCTTAAACCCACAAACTAATATGTACTAGATATTTATATTGTGGTTTACCTTAAAATTGATTACTAACACTCATATATTACATTAATAATTTTAGTAATCTTTTGAACAAATTTGAATCAAAAACTCATCTTTTTGATGAAGATTAAAGAGAGAGAAGAGAGTAAAAATACATGAACTTTTTGCATGTCATATTAGAATGAATAATAATATGTGAGAAAACTCTCTTATTGTTCTCTCAAAAACCGGTGGCCTCATGCTTGCATAGACCATAATTATTTTTTCTTTTTGTCTTCACAAGACAAATAGGTGTAAGGCTTTTGCATGGTCAAGTCACTATCAAGTGTCTTAGACAAAAGAATAAGACAAATGAATAAGACCAAAACCCACTAAAACTCCCACCTAATTTCGGTTTACATGTAGTACAATTGTATGTCATGTGACATGTGACATGTCTTATGTCATGTTTTAATTTAAAATGCATATTTAACAAATTAAATATCATTTACAAATTAAATAAATCATATTTAACAAATTGACTAGTAATATAAAATTACTTTCTCATAAAATGGTCATTTAATTACTAGTTAGTATAATTCACAATATCTTGTAATTATAACTAACCTATCATTCTCATCTCGCGTGTTTCGCAAACACCGATTAATTTTAGTAATATAACTTCTTAAATTACTAAATAAAATCTCATTTAATCACATTATAATAAGATGTCATTTTCTCTCTTATGATAATAATTTGTTCAATTTTAAGGAATCAATTAATCCGTATCGGCGTACAATTAATTAACCTTTTCAATTAAGGGAATCGTCCTTTAGGTGTGACCTCAAGGGATCAACTGGTCACCACCGTCGCACGACAGTAATGTCAAACTCTAGCCAGCCAATCATTACCGATATGTGTGGACCAGTTGACTATATATATTATGTATCATCCCTTCCGTATTCTTGAAATGAGATTTAATAATGATATTTAAATCATATGATCGCAATATTGTTGAGGACACATTTCCCAACAATCTCCCACTTGTCCTCGACAAGTGTGCGTCACCAATTCTCTTGTCCTATTACTATCTCCCACTCAATGCAAGGTGTCTTTCGGGTCGTACCTGCAAGTGATCATATCGAGAGTGGTTTCCTCGATCTGGAGAATAACTGATTGACCGAAATTTATCCACCATGGATACCTTCCGAGCGTGGCCACGCATTTCCAGTTCATTACTCCTCGAGTGGCCCTGAGATATTGTTTTAACCCTGACAAGGGGGTGGACAATTCCTATCGTACTTATTCCCTTCGACTAGACACAACCATCATAACCCAAAATATGCCCATTTGACCCCATTTACGAAGGTCGTAGTAACATAAATCAAAGCTAATCTGAAACTGTGTCATCTTAGGCGAACAGTCTTTAGTCAAAAGAATCGACTCATTAGAATACTATAGTAGCTCTCGCCACGACCAGGCTATATAAATTTGCCAGAACTCTATAAGCGGTCACTGCCCGACAAAGTGTTCCTAACAGTCTGCCTATGTGATCGACTAGTCATCTCACATGACTCTATGACACTTGAACTTGCCATCAATCGCATCACACCCTAGTCACTTTGAAACGTCAACTCATACAAGTGACTATGGGCGAATACCATGTTAATCCGGGTTCACTTTAACGGGGTTCAATGTTGTCTCTACAACCCGTTTGGATGTAACAAAGTATGATAAAAGAGTTTTATAGTAAAACTCAAACGACAAATGCGATTATCACATATGAATAGTCAATGCTTGATTACTACTTCATATTCTATAATCTAATTTGATCTTTTATGTAGTTATTCATCTCAATTTAATTGAAATGACATGACTCATCATGTTAAGCCTATGAGAAGGCTTTGGTTAGTAGGTTTTATAAACTTCTTGTACCTTACTCAACCTTACTACATACTCGTTTTCCTTTGTAATGTATACATTTGCATTACAAAACTTTCTGAGTATGTGTCGAGATCCAATCAAGACATAGGCCCTCTAGCCTTAGAATAGCTCCCACTTGTTTTTCACAAAAGATGCGGGACTCATCCTTCTTGCACCTCTCATGATTGCAAGTGTACTCAATTTCCGTTGTAAACATTTCTCATTGTTCTTTATTGCCTAGAACGATTCTAGAAAATCTACTTCTTAATTAACATAGCCACAATGGTATCTTAACCATCCTAATGTGTTTTGATTATGGTTTTGTCAGAAACCATGTGCAATCTCAATTGTCAATTGTCACTTGTGTAACACCCTTACACAAAATTGCATCAAAAACACTTTGCTTTACTTCCTTAATGCTTCTGCAAGCACTTAAGGGTAATATTTATGGCTTACTTGGTAAAGATTACTTAAATTCGATTTTTGAAAACAATTCATCATACTCAAAGTATATGAAGTGTTATACATCATTACTTATTTAATTGATCCGACAGCGGAAGCAAATGAAATCAATCAAATATGTTCAATTTAATTGAACTAGTCATGAATCTTATCAACATAAGACTTCTTATTGACGCTAATATCATGTGGATTTATCTTCATAAATCCGGATATTAAAGATGTATTATAATACTCCAAAAGTCTTTAAACCATTCGCAATCATCAATATGTCATCCACATATAAGACTAATTAAAATTACCGTAACTCCCACTAAACTTCATGTATAAAAACAACTTCTCGACTTATCGAGAAAAGTTTTATAACATGATCAAATCATTGATTCCAACTCATTGATGTCCTACTTAAGATCCTCTCTTAAGTTTCACATTATCTTAGGATTGTAAAAATCTATAAAACTTATGACATGTATTGAATACATTCCTTCTTGTTGAAGAAGTGGGTTTTAGATTCACTTGCTGTGTGCATATCCTTATAATGAAACACAATCCCTAAGAAGATCCAAATAGACTTACGCATTTCAATTAGTGCAAAACCCTTTGCAACCAATCTTGCTTTGAAATCTCTCTTTATTAGTGCAAAACCCTTTGTCACTAATCAAGCCCTTTTATTTCGGATTTTCATGGCTCTAAGCCTTGTATTGAGCTGTGACTTAAACAATCTTATATAAGTCATATGTTCATTACTTTCTAGAAGTAATCAACTTGAATCAATCAATTTCTTTTATAAGTTATAAGCTCTTTACTTTCTTAAAAGTAGCATGAATTCATCATTTTTAACAAGTGACGAATTTAACCTCCTAGGTTTTGAAGAAACAATGTCTTACACAAAACGTCTCATGTAGCCAAGAAAGACCAGTTTCTTGCGACATAACATAATGTCTTACACAAAACGTCTCATGTAGCCAAGAAAGACCAGTTTCTTGCGACATAACATTCTCTGTGGCATTCTTTGTGGCTCTTGCATAATTTCTCCCACTCTGTCTTCTAGAAATAAACTTGTATTTTAGAAAGATGGCTTCACGAGCCGCAAAACCCGTCGTACTCGTGATAATTGAAGAGGGAAAAATGAGCATTTGTTTCTTGTGAAAACTTACAAACATGGTACCCTTACCATTTCATATCTCATATGATTCGATTTAGTGGAAAAATAATTTAGACAAAAATGATAAAATCCCCAAAAGGATCAAGTAACTCAAAGTAACTTGATTGAAGTCCAAACCATATCGAATAGCGTTTGATTTCTTATCCAACCACACATTATTCTATAATGCGTGCTAAGAGAGATTAACTTGTGATACTATATCACATTTCCTTTGGCTTATATCAAAGTCTTCACTTTGATAATCCCATCACGACTAAATCGTGATTCCTTGAACTCTTTAAACTTCTTCAAAGATTTTTCTATTTACCTTATTAAGTGAACACATTAGCGTCAACTTAAATCGTTGGTAAAAGAAAATGATCAACTTATTTTGGATCGATGATTTACAACCTCGATCTCCTTTTTAACCAAAAGGCACGAGATATCTTGCTTTGAATACAAGATACGCATATACCATTAACAATCTAATGGTTTCAAGAGTACTCGATAACTCTTTGCGTTCATCATTCCAAAATTTAAGGTTTAATCTTGGGTTACCAATTTGAGTCTTGCATCATCTTCATGATATATCATTCTAGTTTGGTTTAGAATATAATCACCTTGATAATGGGCTAGCCATACATCAAATCGTGGTGTATAGGGTCACAAAAGTGAAACCTCTTTTGTATCTTAACAAGTTTGTATTCTTATTTAGAGTTTATGTACTTAATAGTCACAATTAAGTACAACTCCAAACCCTAAAACTAGATTTAGTACTCAATGACTCTATCTCTCGACTTCGTTGTTGCTAGTCGTCATATTCTAATCATCCTATGTATCAAACATAATGATGAAAACCTCCACTGGTTTCTAATATTGACGAAGTGGTTCCAGCAAAATTTATGTTTAATCAAATAAACATTTAAAGAAGAAGGTCCCATTAGATGTCCCACAACTAACTTGTTGATTCTTCAATAATTTGGGGTAGTTTCCTTTCTAGTGTCCAACATTTAAGACAATGGAAACTTTATCGCTCGGGATTGATAGGTTTAGTATCGTCATTCTCAACAACTTTACCTTTAACATTACCTTGTATCAATTCCATTATAATCTTTACTTCTTGAACCTCGTCCTTATCTTAACGGTTTAAGAGAATGCTCCCACTCATTTCAATGAGTCTTTGCTTTGAGAAGCAAAATTGAATTCATGAAGATTACTCTTCATTTGTTCGTTTTAGTCTTAAAACTATCATTGATGTGGTTGCGTTTTTTTGGTCAATTTTGATTTCCAACAAATCTAGTTACCAAAATTTGAAACAATTCATTGTAAGTAGATGTGTTAGTCAAGAATCAAAAACCTGTTTGATAATGAATAACTTTAATCTATACTCTTTACAAGAGATCCTTAGCAATGGTTCATTTGAGGTTTTAGTAGAAAATTCAAATTTTGTCTTTAGTTACGATGTTTTAATGGAGATTTGAATGGAAATGATATCGTATATGAATTGTGGTAAAGAAATAGAACAATATGATAACGGAATAGTGGAAAACTTAACATTTATCGTTTTATTAATACTTGTAAATAACAAGTAAAGCATTTACATAGTGACCTCTACCCAACTATGATAAATGATTCCAAGATCCAAATTCATATTAACTTGGGGCACGGTGTGCCGAAATACCCTTTATTAATATAACTCGGTGGATTAACTCTTTAATCGATTCTACTTTTAGAACTCTTGGTCGATAAAATTACATTAATATTTTATCTCTAGCCCGAAACACATCCGGAAATACGTCGTGAATACTTTCGTTGAGTTCAACCCAAATTTCGAATAAATGTGTCCGTGATCCAAACCCATGTCAACTTAGGGCACGGTGTGCCGAAATACCCTTTATTAACATAAATTCGGTGGATAGACATTTATCACCCCACTTCACCAACGTAACAAGGTTTGTCTTACGGTAAAGCCGGCTCAACTCCCTTGCGAAACTGGTACTTCATGGGTTTCTAATTTTTGGTAAGGCTAAGCACTACTACAAATTTAGGCAACTACAACGCCCCTTTAAGAACGATTATTCACGAAAATCACAATAGACGTTGTAGAATGTATGGCGCGAATTTTACTAAAATCAATTACAACGGGTATAGTTATAAAAACCGTTGTTATTATTTTTAACAACGGGTCACACATGCGGAACCGTTGTTAATAATTTGGCGCAAAATTGGCGCAAAGTTAGTGAAAAGTAATCACAACGGTTACTTTTGAAACCCGTTGTTAAAACATATTTGACAACGGGTGTTTTTTACAACCGTTGTTAAAACATATTTCACAACGGTTGTTGTTTAATAACCGTTGTCAATACCTTCCATACTATAAACCACACAAATGTAAGTCTGCTGCCCACAAAACACAACCCTTAATACACAAACACAAACACAGCAGACAAACAAACACAAAACACATACACACTCTCTTTCTCTCTTTCTCTATTTCTCTCTTTCTCATCGTCGCTTTATCTTCTCGCCGTCATTGTGATTTCATCGTCTATTACGTTCGTATTTATCGGTAAATCTCGCAAATCCTTTGTCATCGTCATTATTTTCTTTTTCTATTTATTTCTTTTGCATATATGTGTTTTTATCGACCATTATGTTATTTGTTTAAGTATTGTTCGCATAATTAGTTACTAAAACAATGAAGAAGCAAGATGAAGAAGTAAGATAAACATAATTAATATATATATATATATATATATTTATAAATACATAAATTAAAAAAAAAAATTACATATGTAAAAATGCAATTCTTATATTTTCATGGAGGATCTTATTGTGCTCTATCGTATCCATCCTCTCCTCCTTGGCTATTTGGAGGTTCCGTTCAGCAGTTGCTATATCGTCATATAGCCGCAATCGCTTCTTTGCTCCGTCAAGCCATCTTCTTTGGCGTGCTTGGTGCGGATCGAGCTTCGCAAGGTAGCTCCTGAAACTTTCCTCAATATGGAGGAACCGGCGGATGAAGTTGTTGTTGTTCTCGATCATGGTAAGAGTCTTTAGGATGAAATCATTCATTTTCTTAGTGTTTTTTGAGTTTGATTTGAAAGATTAAGTAGAGTTTGTTTTTGAGTTAGAGTTTGGAGATGAATATATGAGATAATGGAAATGTTAGTTGAGATATGCAATGTATTTATACTAAGCAATGTGTGGGTTGAGTTAATTGCTTTTTAATTAATATATATGTTAGGAAGTTGTGCCATAATCATCATCATCTCTCTCAATAATGCTGCTTCAAATCCTATTACTAACCCTTCTCATTCCATATTATCCGTTCATATGTACAGTGAATGTCAGTAATAATGCATGCATTGGAATTCTAACATGCCGTAATTATGCATGCATCTAGTAATATTTAATTTTTTTTTTTTTTTTTTTTTTAAGAACAAACAATAACGGTTATTTTAAAACAACCCGTTGTCTTTAGTTATAACAACGGTTTTGTATATTACAACCCGTTGTTATAACTTTCCCCCCAAAATTGAGTCACACTTTCCACAACGGGTTTTTATACATAAAACCGTGGTTAATATTTTTAACAACGGTTTCCTTAAGTAAACCAACCGTTGTTAAAACCTTCTACAACGGACGCTTTAACAACGTCCGCTTTTTTATATAACAACGGTTTTTGACCGTTGTTATAGCCTGTATCTGTAGTAGTGAACAAATACTTGAAATGGAAATTGCAAATGAACTTGAAATATTTAAAGGAAATTACAATAAGGAAATGCGTAAGGGAAATCTAATCTAACCTAAACTAAGAACTGAAATGAGAGTATAAAAGTTGTGTAGAAGGTGTGTAAGAAGTGTCGGATCAACACCCTTTATATAGGAGTGAAAGATGAAACGTAAACAATTAAGAGGAGGTTAACCCCGATCGGGGACACCACACCTCGATCGGGGTCGTGGTGATTTTGCTTCTTTCACTTAAATCCGTCTTAAATTGTATTGAGAATCTGATGCTATGCCTTAATGCTCCATAATTCCTCCAGTTGAATGCTTCAAATGGGTTCCTAAGCTTAGCATTTCCCACATGAACTTGGACTTTTCTTTTGGGCTTTATTTTGTATGATCATTTTGCATATCAACCCAAGCTTCATACTTCTTACTCGGGCTTAGAAATTATGAAAATACCCTTCCGAGGCCATGCTTAGTTTTTTTAGCCTCGTGAACTCACGTGCTTGCTACTTTGAAGGGAAAAAGCTACTAAAAGCTTAATTTTCTACAAAATGTAATGAATACGAGCAAACACAACTAGAACACGGAATTAGCTCATTAGATCACTAACATTAGTGCAAATGACATGTAAAATAGAGCTAAAATAAGGGGTTAAAATGTATATAAAATGGACTTATCAGTTCCATATCTTCCGCATACCGTGATAGCTTATTGAACTTGTGATAGTACTCAGATACCGCCATGCCATCAGTCATGACAAATGAGTAAAACTCAGCCCTCAACTTGCTTCGGACATGCTCGGGAACAAACTCATGTCTCATAACGCTCTTAAATTCTTCCTAGGGAATCACGGGATCACCCCTACTCTTGAAGAAATCACGGGCAACAGCCCTCTCACGGTGCTACCATACCCTAGCTTGGTCCCTTAGATAGAATGCAGCCTGCTCCACTTTCAAGTCGTCCGGACATTTAACAACCTCCAGGACGCTCTCCATCTCTTGATGCCAGTTAACGAGCAAGTTTGGCGCACCTGTGCCCTCATAGGTGGTAGGTTAAACTGGGAAATAGCGGTGCTCAGTTTTGATGCATCAACAATTACTTCCTTTTCTTTCCCTACGTTCTTTAGGGCCTCAGTTAGCGCATCATTTTACTCAATAAGGCGAGCTATCTCATCAATGTTCATCTAAACAGTTTTAGCATAAGCGGCAGATCTCTTTGGCGACATTTTGAGTTTCAATAACCAAAACAAACGTAAGCATATAGCCTACTGCTCAAAATAAAACAGCATCCGCCCAAAGAGGTAATCAGTCGAGTATCCTGAGACACTCGGCCGAGTACAAGCCACTCGGTCGAGTACTCTAGTTACTCGGCCGAGTGCTTACACTCCAGCAGCTGGTCCAAAAATCACATAGAACGCACTCGGTCGAATTCCTAAGGTACTCGGTCGAGTATGTCCCGCTTGGTCGAGTACCCACTATACTTGGCCGAGTTACCACATTCCAGTAGCTACTGCAGAATCACACATACCTTCACTCGGTCGAGTGTCAGAGATACTCGGTCGAGTTCCCCGCCACACTCGGTCGAAACATGCCAAAAACGATTCCCAACATATTCTGATACATATAAGCAATCAATCAGCCTATTCTCATGTTTCTAAAATCAAAAGTGCCAAGAAATTATATCATCAATGCATATAGCATGCCACACTATATCCACATTATATTCTTCACTCCATTTCCATAAATTCACATCATGATACTTCACCCTTTTATAGCATACACACATCCACTCTATACGTACATACAAACACACATATATTCACAACGATCCCCTTGACACACCCCATAGTGACCGGCTCGAAATTGTAAAGGTCATAGTGCGGTCTTAGGACGTCTCCTAAACCTTTGCGGTAGCTCCAAACAATTCCTACTCGGGTTCATTTTATTTAGACACCCTACGTTCATTGATTATTTGGTTTTAGGTTCCAAAATCGTCGCTCTGATACCACTTTGTAACACCCTCATCTACCAAAGTGCCTTAGCAAGACCTACTTTAGCACACATGGGAGCGTTACCATCTCGGTTGCCCAAGGTAAAGTATATTAAATACACCATAAAAGAACGTTTATTAAAGTAAAATAAAGTTTACTCGATTACAAAACCAAAATACCAAAATCCAAAATCGAAATTCAACTCAAACTACTAATGTGTAAAGTCTACTAAGTAAACATCGAAAGCTAAGAGAAATTGATAGACTCAACGGCGTCCCATCCATCTAGCAAATAAGCTCAATCATCCAAACCTGCTAAATTCCCTGCTCACCATTCCCCAATGGATCACCGCAGTTTTGAAAACAACGAAGGGGTCAGCCAACCATACAATCAATCATAAGATAACCATATAATATAAACCAATCCACTAATTCCTGTAACAATCAACCATTTCCAACTCCAAGAACTAGTGTCTGAATCGCAGCCTGGACACGGCTACACACCGCAGTGAGTAGCCCTGCCACGTTACCCAACGCAACATATAAGACTAATTAAAATTACCGTAACTCCCACTAAACTTCATGTATAAAAACAACTTCTCGACTTATCGAGAAAAGTTTTATAACATGATCAAATCATTGATTCCAACTCATTGATGTCCTACTTAAGATCCTCTCTTAAGTTTCACATTATCTTAGGATTGTAAAAATCTATAAAACTTATGACATGTATTGAATACATTCCTTCTTGTTGAAGAAGTGGGTTTTAGATTCACTTGCTGTGTGCATATCCTTATAATGAAACACAATCCCTAAGAAGATCCAAATAGACTTACGCATTTCAATTAGTGCAAAACCCTTTGCAACCAATCTTGCTTTGAAATCTCTCTTTATTAGTGCAAAACCCTTTGTCACTAATCAAGCCCTTTTGTTTCGGATTTTCATGGCTCTAAGCCTTGTATTGAGCTGTGACTTAAACAATCTTATATAAGTCATATGTTCATTACTTTCTAGAAGTAATCAACTTGAATCAATCAATTTCTTTTATAAGTTATAAGCTCTTTACTTTCTTAAAAGTAGCATGAATTCATCATTTTTAACAAGTGACGAATTTAACCTCCTAGGTTTTGAAGAAACAATGTCTCACAAAACGTCTCATGTAGCCAAGAAAGACCAGTTTCTTGCGACATAACATAATGTCTTACACAAAACGTCTCATGTAGCCAAGAAAGACCAGTTTCTTGCGACATAACATTCTCTGTGGCATTTTTTGTGGCTCTTGCATAATTTCTCCCACTCTGTCTTCTAGAAATAAACTTGTATTTTAGAAAGACAGCTTCACGAGCCGCAAACCCGTCGTACTCGTGATAATTGAAGAGGGAAAAATGAGCATTTGTTTCTTGTGAAAACTTACAAACATGGTACCCTTACCATTTCATATCTCATATGATTCGATTTAGTGGAAAAATAATTTAGACAAAAATGATAAAATCCCCAAAAGGATCAAGTAACTCAAAGTAACTTGATTGAAGTCCAAACCATATCGAATAGCGTTTGATTTCTTATCCAACCACACATTATTCTATAATGCGTGCTAAGAGAGATTAACTTGTGATACTATATCACATTTCCTTTGGCTTATATCAAAGTCTTCACTTTGATAATCCCATCACGACTAAATCGTGATTCCTTGAACTCTTTAAACTTCTTCAAAGATTTTTCTATTTACCTTATTAAGTGAACACATTAGCGTCAACTTAAATCGTTGGTAAAAGAAAATGATCAACTTATTTTGGATCGATGATTTACAACCTCGATCTCCTTTTTAACCAAAAGGCACGAGATATCTTGCTTTGAATACAAGATACGCATATACCATTAACAATCTAATGGTTTCAAGAGTACTCGATAACTCTTTGCGTTCATCATTCCAAAATTTAAGGTTTAATCTTGGGTTACCAATTTGAGTCTTGCATCATCTTCATGATATATCATTCTAGTTTGGTTTAGAATATAATCACCTTGATAATGGGCTAGCCATACATCAAATCGTGGTGTATAGGGTCACAAAAGTGAAACCTCTTTTGTATCTTAACAAGTTTGTATTCTTATTTAGAGTTTATGTACTTAATAGTCACAATTAAGTACAACTCCAAACCCTAAAACTAGATTTAGTACTCAATGACTCTATCTCTCGACTTCGTTGTTGCTAGTCGTCATATTCTAATCATCCTATGTATCAAACATAATGATGAAAACCTCCACTGGTTTCTAATATTGACGAAGTGGTTCCAGCAAAATTTATGTTTAATCAAATAAACATTTAAAGAAGAAGGTCCCATTAGATGTCCCACAACTAACTTGTTGATTCTTCAATAATTTGGGGTAGTTTCCTTTCTAGTGTCCAACATTTAAGACAATGGAAACTTTATCGGTCGGGATTGATAGGTTTTGTATCGTCATTCTCAACAACTTTACCTTTAACATTACCTTGTATCAATTCCATTATAATCTTTACTTCTTGAACCTCGTCCTTATCTTAACGGTTTAAGAGAATGCTCCCACTCATTTCAATGAGTCTTTGCTTTGAGAAGCAAAATTGAATTCATGAAGATTACTCTTCATTTGTTCGTTTTAGTCTTAAAACTATCATTGAAGTGGTTGCGTTTTTTTGGTCAATTTTGATTTCCAACAAATCTAGTTACCAAAATTTGAAACAATTCATTGTAAGTAGATGTGTTAGTCAAGAATCAAAAACCTGTTTGATAATGAATAACTTTAATCTATACTCTTTACAAGAGATCCTTAGCAATGGTTCATTTGAGGTTTTAGTAGAAAATTCAAATTTTGTCTTTAGTTACGATGTTTTAATGGAGATTTGAATGGAAATGATATCGTATATGAATTGTGGTAAAGAAATAGAACAATATGATAACGGAATAGTGGAAAACTTAACATTTATCGTTTTATTAATACTTGTAAATAACATGTAAAGCATTTACATAGTGACCTCTACCCAACTATGATAAATGATTCCAAGATCCAAATTCATATTAACTTGGGGCACGGTGTGCCGAAATACCCTTTATTAATATAACTCGGTGGATTAACTCTTTAATCGATTCTACTTTTAGAACTCTTGGTCGATAAAATTACATTAATATTTTATCTCTAGCCCGAAACACATCCGGAAATACGTCGTGAATACTTTCGTTGAGTTCAACCCAAATTTCGAATAAATGTGTCCGTGATCCAAACCCATGTCAACTTAGGGCACGGTGTGCCGAAATACCCTTTATTAACATAAATTCGGTGGATAGACATTTATCACCCCACTTCACCAACGTAACAAGGTTTGTCTTACGGTAAAGCCTAAACTCAACTCCTAAAACCGGTACTTCATGGGTTTCTAATTTTTGGTAAGGCTAAGTCTCAATTGTTTATTTTAGCGATATGTCATGTCAATTTATTATCTATCACGTTTTAAGTGAACTAAAGCGGTGAACTACGATAATTGTAATTGACACGGTCGATAAACTCAATTAAAATGACAATGCATGTTTTAGTTATGGCGATTTAGCGATGCATGCGACATATAAATAAAATGCAAAGCATAAATAAAATAATCCTAGTATGGCCTTCCTAAAATAGAAAAACTATTTAACTATTACATATTCGGAAACCAACTCCATTGGTCCCTTGAACTTCGGTTGAGGCACGCATCTCGAGGCAACACCGTCTTTAATGGATTTCCTTCTTGAGTGACACCGTCTTCAGGGAACTCCGAAATAAATAAATTACATAATAAATTACATAATTTTCCTATTATACATTTGTAATTAAAATAAAATAAATCTATTAAAATACAAAACGGTGATACGAGATCACAATAAATTACAACCGAATCGATATTCCCATACATTTCGGGTAATATCAATTAAAAACTAAGGCCATACTAAGTAAAAATTACATAATTCAAAATTACATAAAATAAAATTATGACAATCATAAATAAAATGCAGCATTATAATATGTATGAACATGCCCAATTTTATGCTAAATCGCCTTTAAGGAGCCAATATTGTATATTACACGGTTTTTACGTATTTGCGTGATTCAACGTTTTATAATCACAAAAATTACATAAATTCATATTTATGCACAAGTTAATTACCCTAACTTTTTAGGACTCAAAAATTAGTCTCCACTAACCATTTGACCATAATTAACTCATATTTCTTAATATTGTTCATAAAAGGACTCAAAATTACAATAAAAATGCTATAAACTTCAAATAAATCACAAAAATTTCAAATAAATTTGAAATTTGAAATTTAAACTCATGAACATTCTGGAAAAATACCATGACACTCATAATGTTCCAAAACTTAGGTTAAAAATTTCGAAAGTTATCGGGAAAAACAATGTTGCGGTTTATCGGATTTATCAATAAAAATCATAAAAACATGAGAAAAATTATATTCATCAACTTTTCAGTTTTAGATCTGAAAAAGATAATAAAATGCAATATGTGACGTTTTTCCTTAGTCATGAAGTATGTTTCAGCAATTTTCACTAATTAAGTCACTATTTATGCTATTTTTCATCAAAAATCCATAAATCATGCATGAAGACTTCATTATAGCCTATTATTTTACACACATCTTGTAAAATTGCATGTGACAACATACTAAATTTCTATGACCAGATTCGAAATATTTCTCATATTAACCTATTTTTCATTTAAATTCGATTTTTAACATGAAAAATCCATATTTCGAGCATAAAAACTCATAAAATTATGAAAATTTCCAGATCATCTAAAAATAATATATGTGAAAACATATCCAAAAATCACTGGAAAATTCGAAGTTTAGCTAATTTTCGTCCAAAAATGACATTTTTATCATAAAAATCACATTTTAATGCCAATATTATTTAAAATGAACAATAAAATCCATAAACTAAACCAAAATATTCTAAAACATTTTAGGACCAGAAACTTTAACATGCATAATAAATTTCGTGATATATCATAATAAACACAAATTTATAAATTTTGTATGTTAATCGTATAACTCGGAAAAACTATAACCGATTTGCATGCAAACAACCTTGTGCTCATGATACCGCTTGTTAGAAATCTAGATCTCTATACTTAACATATTCTTATATGTTTCAAATTTATTTAGTCATAAAATAAATTCTAGATCTTATGCATGCAAACTAAAAATAGATAAGATAAGAAAATCATTTTCTCACCATATGAATTTCAGTCAAATGGGCACCAACAAGATCTCCTTCTTGTTAGTTCTTGAGCTTTCCATTATTGGATGAACATACATGACCTCAAAATAGAAGCCCTCCAATTAGTAGCACCCAAAACTATCCCTTAAACCCACAAACTAATATGTACTAGATATTTATATTGTGGTTTACCTTAAAATTGATTACTAACACTCATATATTACATTAATAATTTTAGTAATCTTTTGAACAAATTTGAATCAAAAACTCATCTTTTTGATGAAGATTAAAGAGAGAGAAGAGAGGAAAAATACATGAACTTTTTGCATGTCATATTAGAATGAATAATAATATGTGAGAAAACTCTCTTATTGTTCTCTCAAATACCGGTGGCCTCATGCTTGCATTGACCATAATTATTTTTTCTTTTTGTCTTCACAAGACAAATAGGTGTAAGGCTTTTGCATGGTCAAGTCATTATCAAGTGTCTTAGACAAAAGAATAAGACAAATGAATAAGACCAAAACCCACTAAAACTCCCACCTAATTTCGGTTTACATGTAGTACAATTGTATGTCATGTGACATGTGACATGTCTTATATCATGTTTTAATTTAAAATGCATATTTAACAAATTAAATATCATTTACAAATTAAATAAATCATATTTAACAAATTGACTAGTAATATAAAATTACTTTCTCATAAAATGGTCATTTAATTACTAGTTAGTATAATTCACAATATCTTGTAATTATAACTAACCTATCATTCTCATCTCGCATGTTTCGCAAACACCGATTAATTTTAGTAATATAATTTCTTAAATTACTAAATAAAATCTCATTTAATCACATTATAATAAGATGTCATTTTCTCTCTTATGATAATAATTTGTTCAATTTTAAGGAATCAATTAATCTGTATCGGCATACAATTAATTAACCTTTTCAATTAAGGGAATCGTCCTTTAGGTGTGACCTCAAGGGATCAACTGGTCACCACCGTCGCACGACAGTAATGTCAAACTCTAGCCAGCCCATCATTACCGATATGTGTGGACCAGTTGACTATATATATTATGTATCATCCCTTCCGTATTCTTGAAATGAGATTTAATAATGATATTTAAATCATGTGATCGCACTATTGTTGAGGACACATTTCCCAACATGTCAATCCCCCAAATAAGCCCAAATAATCTTCTAACTACCCAAAATAAGTGATGAACAATAGAGAAATTAAGGAAAGATTAAGGAATGAGATTTGTATTAAGACTAAAGTAAGAGTTGATTACAAGATTAAGAGAGTATTCGGATAACACTAAAATTGGATTCAGACTTGGTTCTAATCTAGGTAGTACAAAGGGGTATTTATACTAAAGATTAGGTACAAATATTAGGGTTACTAAGGGCTTAAATGACTATTAAGACCCTTAATAAAAGTTGAGGAAATGCTCCTCTCCAAAGAGATGCGCATCTCCGTTTTGCTAGTCCCACGAAGATATGCTCGTCCCGAGCGTGTAAGAAGTTGGCACGGTGGAGTCTGTAAGGGGATCCGAGCGGATCATGGGAGAGACAATCGGATTGCTTGGCTTCAAGACGAGCGTCTTGGTGTCGGGACGCTCGGATTGCTGGGCAGGGAGACGCTCGGATTGGCTGCAATCCGCTCGGATTGTGAGACAGTCACTTCTCTTTTCTTCTTTCCTCAACAATCCGCGGGGATCTTGTTGAGGATGCAAGGATCCTTTCATTATTGCCCAATCTACTTTATTATCTACATAGGCCTTCTAGTATCATCTTCCCTTTGATGCTTGGTCATTGAATGCGATCAATTAAGTTCCATTTCGCCATGAAAATGCAAGTTTTGCACTCCTTTCCTACCAAGGAAACAAAACCTCAAAGAATATGCAAAATGGGAAACTAAAAATAGTAAATGACCCAATTATGCACTATAAAGCATAGGAACGAGGCTAATTCGGGGACTAAATGTGCTCAAATATGAGTCACATCAAATATCCCCAAACCGAACCTTTGCTCGTCCCGAGTAAAGAGGTGACAAAGACTAGGACCGTTATTCAAACTAACCTACTAATATAGTCGATGTGAGACAATTAGCGGGTCTCACTCCGCTCCTTCAACTCACAACAAGACAACCATGAGGTAGGATTCCTTCTTGCAAGGCAAAGTGGGGCTTGCCAAAATGGCGATTGATGCGACCATAATTGGCGCATATTTAGCCCCCGAATTACCATTGTTTCCATGCTTTTTAGTGCCTATTTGGGTCATTTCTTATCTTTAGTTCTTTGTTTTGCATATTCTTTGAGATTTTTATCCCTTGGTAGGAAAGGAGTAAGAATCTTGCATTTTCATGGCAAAACAAGGCTAAATTGATCATATTCAATGACCAAGCATCAAGGAGAGACAAGACTAGAAGGCCTTTGTACATAGCATAGTAGAAGAGCATTGTTGAGAAAAGGATCCTTGAGTCCCCAAGGAAATCCTCAAGGAATTCATGAAGAAAAGGGAAGAAAAAGAAGAAGGAAAGTTGCTGAACTACAATCCGAACGGATTGTAGAGAATCCGTCCGTCCGTCCCAATCCGAGCGTCCCGCAAAGGAATCCGCTCGGATTCCCCCTCGCCAGTCCGAGCGTCTTGCCCAAGAATCCGCTCGGATCCTTCAGCCCAGATCCGGCCGTCCCGACTCCCATCCGCACGGATCGCAACACAGCACGTTTTCATTCCTCAAGCATCGATAAGAGAAGCCCTTCTCTCGGATAATCCCGGAGGCTCCTTGCTCAACTTAAAAAGTGTAATTACTAGTTTAGCCCTTAGTTAACCCTAATGCATCCTCCCTAATTTTCACTATAAATACCCCATTAGTCTAATTAGAGGAGGATGTTCTTCTTATCAATAATTAGAGTAGTTAATATCAATCAAATCTCTCTTCAATATTGTAATCAAATATTAATCAAGTTTTAATCCAAGTTTTAGTTCTTTAATCTCTCTCTTGTTCTTACTTTATTTTGGGTAATTGAAGATTATTTGGGTTATTATTGGGAGATTGACAACCTCTCAATCTAGGATTCAAGTACTTCTATTATTCTTGCTTTATTATTGGAATCATTAGTAGGTATAATCTCTTAATCCCTTTTTAATTATTGCTAATTACTTTCATTTATTCATCATGTTTCATTATGTTAGTATGATTGACAACCTTTCTAGCATGATCAATATGATAATGAGTGAGTAGTCTCTTAGCTAGGGTTTAATGGGTGATTAGGGGAAACCAACATGGGGAATGATTCATGCTTAAATTAATATGCTTTCATATCTTATTTGCTTGCTTGTTTTTATCTTAATACATGCACATGTTATATTTGATGAAATGCTAAGCCTATGAATCCTTGCATTTACTATCATCTTCTATCCTTTCAACTTGACTTGTAAGACATAACCCAACTCGAGTCTTGTTAGACCATGCATGTGTTAAGTAGGGAAGATTAAGTCGACTTGTAGGTGTTGTACAATCCAAGAGATTCGGCTCCGAGACCCAAACTTTCCTAGGATTGTAAGATATAACCCAACTCAATCCATCACAACAATAATTGCTTGCTTATAATTTGAGAACATGTTTGTATGATCATATCCCATGATTCCCCTATGAACCCATGACACCCTAGTGCTTTTAATCAATTGTTTACATCCCTTATTTCATTTACCTTGTTAGTTTATTTTCATTGCTATCTTAGTTTAGTAACCTTCTACATCAACCCAATTTGTGACACCCCTAGACACCACTAGTTACAATAGAATCTTCATCTCAATACCCGTCCCTTGGGATCCGACCTTTACTTGCCTCTTTACTAATTGAAGAGTTGTTTGTGAAGTATAAATTGTGTTTTGTATCGACCATTGACCAACGACCACATATGCTTAATTGTGAACACCAAATGGCTCCGATCAAAAATGGCGCCGTTGCCGGGGATGGTGTTTAATTGATTTAAGATTTCTTTTATTGTTTTTAGTTGTGTCTTTTTCACCTTGGGGAAGTAAAACCCCTCGAGGTTTGCTCTAATCGTTTTCAAGTTGTTTGGTATTTTGCGAGAATGGATTTCATAGATTGTTTTGTAGAGGACCATTTGAGTATCCCTTACTTCAAGGATCCCATGCAAGCATTAGAGGCCTTAGAAGCAAGTAAGGCTAAGAGCATGTATTGGGAGTTGGAGGTGGATCTCTTTGAGGCCGCTCTAGCTAACAAAGAACTCACCCATGCACAATCCGAGTTGGTGCATAATATTCTAGTAGAAGCATGTCAACCCATAGAGGATGAGCAATCTATCCTAGAGGATATTCTACAAAATCAAGAGCAAGAGGAACCCATCATGGAATTTGAATATGATGAGGTTAATGAAAGTGAAGTTGAGTATGCTATGAGAATGGAATGTCTAATGGAGATGGAGCAAATTCTCAATGACACTCCAGAGGAGGAAAGTGAGGTACAAACTCCTACTTTAAAACCCCTTCCCCCAAATTTGAAATATGCTTACCTTGATGAATCAAAGACCAAACCCGTGATTGTTAATGATAGACTTGATGATGACCAATTGGGTAAATTGCTTAATATGTTGAAACAACATGAAAAGGCTATAGGTTATAGTCTAGATGACCTTAAGGGGATTAGTCCCAACTTTTGCATGCATAGGATTCATCTAGAGGACGACCATAGACCTACCATTCAACCCCAAAGAAGATTGAACCCCCACATGCAAGAAGTTGTCAAAGGAGAAGTCATGAAATTACTTGATGCGGGAATCATATATCCCATATCGGATTCTTTGTGGGTTAGCCCCGTCCAAGTGGTACCTAAGAAAGGAGGTACTACGGTAGTGACAAATGAAAAGAATGAATTAATACCCACAAGAATGATCACCGATTGGCGTATGTGCATTGACTACCGTAAATTGAACTCCGCAACAAGGAAAGATCACTTCCCCTTACCATTCATTGACCAAATGCTTGAAAGGTTAGCCTCTAACAAATTCTTTTGTTACCTTGACGGGTATTCGGGATTCTTCCAAATCCCTATACACCCGGATGACCAACATAAGACCACCTTCACGTGCCCTTATGGCACTTTTGCATATAGACGGATGCCTTTTGGATTATGTAATGCCCCCGCTACTTTCCAAAGATGCATGATGAGTGTCTTCTCCGATTATCTAGAGACCATAATGGAAGTTTTTATGGATGATTTTAGTGTTTATGGAAAGGACTTTGACTCATGCTTGCATAATCTTTCTCTTGTATTGCAAAAATGTGAAGATGTTAGTCTTGTTTTAAATTGGGAAAAGTGTCATTTCATGGTTAATGAAGGAATTGTTTTGGGTCATTTGATTTCGGAAAAAGGCATCGAGGTCGATAAAGCTAAAGTTGAGGTGATAGAGAAACTCCCACCTCCCGTGAATGTTAGAGGGGTGAGAAGTTTTCTCGGTCACGCGGGTTTTTACCGTCGTTTCATAAAAGATTTTTCTAAAATAGCAAAACCCCTCACTCAACTTTTGCTTAAAGATGCCCAATTCCAATTTACTGACGAGTGCGTTGAAGCTTTCAATAGAATCAAAGAAGCATTAATCTCGGCACCAATCATCCAACCCCCAAATTGGGAGTTACCTTTTGAGATTATGTGCGATGCTAGCAACTACGCCGTTGGAGCGGTTCTTGGCCAACGGGTAGGGAGAGCTCTTCATGCCATCTATTACATAAGCAAGACCCTTGACCCTTCTCAAGTGAATTATGATACAACCGAAAAGGAGCTTCTTGCCATTGTTTATGCTTTGGATAAATTCCGTTCCTACTTACTTGGATCTAAGGTGATTGTATTTTCGGATCACCGTGCTCTTCGACATCTCTTGATAAAGAAGGAGGCAAAACCAAGGTTGTTGAGATGGATTTTGCTACTTCAAGAATTTGACTTGGAAATAAGAGACAAGAAAGGAGCCGAGAATGTAGTAGCGGATCACTTGTCAAGGATCCGGTTTCATGATGAAAATGGAGAAACCCCGATCAATGACTCATTCCCCGACGATATTTTGATGGTTATTCAAACTCAACTTGAAAGGCACATCACCCCATGGTTTGCCGATTATGCTAACTATATTGTTGGAAAAGTGCTCCCTCCTAATTTGAACCACAATCAAAGGAAGAGATTCCTATTTGAAGTGAAGAGGTACTTTTGGGATGACCCAAACCTCTATAAGGAGTGTAGTGATGGGCTCTACCGGAGATGCATCCCTCAATGGGAAATCCAAGGAATCTTGGAAGGATGTCATTCATCACCCTACGGTGGGCACCATGGAGCAAGAAGAACCGTTGCGAAAATTCTCCAATCGGGCTTCTATTGGCCCACAATGTTTCAAGATACAAGAGAATTCATCATTCATTGCGATGCTTGTCAAAGAACGGGCAATATATCTTGGAGGAACGAAATGCCACAAAGAGGCATCCTAGAGGTAGAGATTTTCGATGTTTGGGGAATCGACTACCAAGGACCCTTTGTGACATCCAATGGGAATAAGTACATCCTTGTGGCCGTAGATTACGTTTCAAAGTGGGTAGAGGCAATTGCTACCCCGAATGATGATGCAAAAACGGTCACCAAGCTTTTCAAGAAGATAATTTTCCCAAGATTTGGAGTTCCTAGAGCTATCATTAGTGATGGAGGAACACATTTCCACGAAAAGAAGCTTGCATCCCTTTTGACCAAATATGGTGTTCAACATCGAACCGGCTTGGGATATCATCCTCAAACAAGCGGTCAAGTGGAAATTTCAAATAGAGAGATCAAGCAAATTCTTGAGAAAGTTGTGAACAAGACTCGGAAAGATTGGAGCACAAATCTTGATGATGCTCTTTGGGCTTATAGGACGGCCTATAAGACTCCCATAGGTGCCTCCCCCTACAAGCTTGTATATGGAAAAGCATGTCATTTGCCAATCGAATTGGAATACAAAGCTTATTGGGCAATCCGAGCACTCAATCTTGATCTCAAATTGAGCGGTCAAAAGAGGATGATCCAAATCCAAGAGTTGGAGGAATTCCGACTACAATCTTATGAGAATGCAAAGATTTACAAAGAAAGAACAAAATTGCTTCATGATAAGAGGATTCGACAAAAGGCCTTGCACAAGGGAGACAAAGTCCTTCTATTCAATTCCCGCTACCGGCTCTTTCCGGGAAAATTGAACTCTAGATGGATGGGTCCCTATGTGATAACCGAAGTTGGGAAGTATGGAGATTTCGAACTCAAGGCGGAAGATGGAAGCAAGTTCAAGGTAAATGGTCAAAGATTGAAGCCATACTATGAAGGAGCATTTGTTGGAGAGGTCGAGGCTACCTACCTCGGTCCCCCTCCTCCTTGACATCTCATCAAGAATGAGAGTTTGGTGGAGTCCTCCCTAAACCACCATTTGTAAATATACTAACCCTCTAACTTGTATTTATTATTTAATTGTATTTGTTTAATAGCATAAATTCTTTTCATGAGCGCAAGTGAGGGAGGGTTACTAATGAGTTTTTGAATGAAGGAAGGAGAAAATTCCTAAGTGTGGGGATGCATTGAAAGAAAGGAGAAAAAGTCAATACTCGCAAAGAAGAATCCGTGCGTCTCTCTCGGAAATCCGGACGCCCTGGGCGAATACGGACGTCAAGGGAAAAATCGCGCGTCCAAGTTTGTGTTGAGAAATTGAAGGTTTCGGACGATGAAGAATCCGAGCGTCCTAAGGAAGAAGACGCCCGTCTGAGAGAATCCGGCCGGATTAGTGGAAAGACGCTCGTCTTTTCCCCTGAGCATTTCAAAGAAAAATCTCTGTCGAAGAATCCGCCCGTCTTCTCAAGAAGACGCCCGTCCTGACCCTGAAGAATCCGAGCGTCTTATGCTCGGGACGCCCGTCTTGAGTCGAGAAAAATTCTGGGATTATACTCTGTGGCAGAATCCGGGCGTCTTGCCCAGAATCCGCCCGTCCCGTGAGAGGAGAATCCGAGCGTCTCGGCTCGAATCCGCTCGTCTCCCGCCCGTTTCCCGACCCGACTTTTCTCAATTAAATTACACCCCACCACCCATATAATGACACATCACTACTCCTTCCACTCACCCTATAAAACTCACCCCCTTGTAACTCCCATACATATCCAAATCACTCTCTTCACCCACAAAATCAAAAACCCCCAAATTTTCTAGGGTTTTCAACACTCAATCAACAAGTAGCAACCTTACTCTTTCACAAATCAAAAGAACTCAAGGATGGCACCTAGAAGATCCTTCTTTAGAAGTGCAAGAAGACCTAGGATGATGGGAAGTTCCTCTACCTCACATCTCAACACCATTAGAAGAGAGCATGTAGAAATTGTAGACCTCACAAGGCTCGACGATTTCTCGAATGTGGAATTCCTTGATGATGTGCAGCGATTGGTCTTCCATCGACTCTTAAGTAAGAATATTCTTCCCACTAAATTTCTTTGTCATGATACCTTAAGAAAGCTTGGAATTTTCCACCAAGTGGAGGCTTTATTTGAGGTTTTTGGTCTTTCAACACTCTTTCGCATGTTTGAACCCACCTATCGGTCTCTTGTGCTCGAATTCTTGAGTTGCTTAAAGATTACAACTTCAAACAAAGTGATTAGCATAGAGTTTAGGTTGGAGAATGTCTCTAGAACAATGACCCTTGTGGAATTTGCGAGTGTGTTCGGTCTTGATGTTTCGCCTACCCGAACATCAAGACCCAAGAAGTATAGTGTCGCACCTTTGTGGAGGGCCATGACGGGTCGGGACTTCATTCTTACCAAAGAGTGTCTTGCTTTTCACATCCAAAACCCAATCTTGAGGCTCACATACCGATTTCTTTCGGGTACCCTCTTCGCCCGCCGAGACCCGGCTATTGTGAATCAAATGGACGTCATGTTCATGGAATCCTATCTAAACATTCAAGGAAGAGACGGGTATCATCTCAATGCACCTCTAGTCTTGCTAGAAAAGTGGGCGAAATTCGAAATGGATGATGATGATGGGAAGAAGCATATAGTGAATGGTGGACTCATAACAAGACTTGCAAAGCACTTTAATCCTAGGTTCAATGAGAACAATGAGTACACTCCACTCTCGGGAGGAATGAGAATTAATGAAGACCTCCTTGTTGTCCAACACCATTGGATAACCCTTGAGGGGGTTGATAAAAGGATCAAATGGTTGACGAAAGGAAGTGATCCTATCTACCTTCCGATGGCCGACCTACCTCGAGTCTCCCCAAGGAGAGGAAGCTTGTCCCCAATACCCTCTTACCTCATTCAAAGTCAAGAAAGGCAAGCTCCACCCCCACAAGCTCCTCCACCAAAACAACAAGAACAACAAACTCAAGGTGAAAAGATAAAGGTGCCTCCCTACCCCTTTCCCTACCAACCTTACAACCATCCGAATCCCTTCATCCTCCCCCGTGACGACTTTGTCACGGGAATCTTGCAAGACTTGCACTACCGTCAATATGAAACCAAGGTGGACAACTATTATGCTCTTTACCCTCAATACCACGACATGGTTCAAAAGGGACGGATAAGTGAAGAAGGAGCTTTTCCTTCATGGGCTCAAATGGAGTTGCTCTTTCCTAACTCGGACAAGGCCAATGAAGGGGCAAACGGTCGCAAAGGGGAGGAGAGCGGCGACTCTTGTGGAGGTGATACGGTGAAGCTTGAGAGTGAAGAAGATGAATTCATGGATCCAAGTTTAAGTGCTGCTTCTAGGGATATTTGGGATACCGATATTGAAGGAGATGATGCCGATTTCTAGGAGATTACTTCATCACTAGGTGGAGCGGGCAAGAGGCACCCACCTTAGTTCAAGTGAAGTTTTCTCATCTCTCCTCTTTATCTTTTTTTTTTCATGAAAAGAACTTCGTATCTTGTTTCCTTGTATTTTATTTAACTTTGATCATTGTTGGTTTAGTCCTAGCAACATCAAAGGACTCACACCTCGGTTCCTTTGAGGTGTTCTTTATTGTTCCCATTTTTGTAAAATCCAAAATGACAATCTAGTTTCATACATAGCATAGTGTGTGCATGAACTCCCCCATGCTTTGACATTAGCAATAGTGTCTTACTTGGTTTGGGGAAGTTAATGCATACACAACGGGAGGTAATCTAAATTATCCTCTCCCTCATAACAAAAACCATGCATCATGTAGTATAGCTTAGTGTAGAATTGCATTTAGTATAGAAATCATGCATCATTCTTGCATAATTTCCATCATTTTGGCCATTGAGGACAATGCCCATATTAGTGTGGGGATGGGAATTCTAACACTTAAACTTTTATTCAAAAACCATAAAAATTGAAAAATTTCAAAAATCATAAAAATTTGAAAAATTGAAAAACCAAAAACAAGTTCATTTCCTTTGTATATATTGTCTTGTATATATTGTGTTTGTTCATCCTTGTTCACTTTGATTGACTACGCCACATCCGAGACATGAGGATATTGAAGACCGCATGGTATGATCTTTCCAATCTCCTTTTTCCTCTTTATGTTAATGACTATGTGGCTTTATTTTGATTGATGCGGTAAAAACAATGTGAACTTAGGATTGCATTTAGTTTATATGTCATATTAGTTGGTAGAATCATATGCATTAGGATGTTTATATGCTAGTTGCATCATGGCATGTAGTTGCATGTTAGAAAATTTTGAGAAACCGTCTACTTGGGAAGCTTGACAAGTATACATAGGCCCTAGTAGATGCTTTTTATTCTTAAGACTTTGCTTGTTAGAATACTTGTAAAACACCCTAGGATGTGTCATGCTAGTATCCTTTGACCCATGGTTTAAGGCCGAGTCAAGAGTACCTTGTGGTGTGATAACTCCTTGGCTACCGTTTATTCCAAGGTGACCCTTGAAACCATGCATACTTCCATCATTCATCCATGTTCTACCATATTTTTGTCATCAAAGGGAATGGGCACAAAAAGAAATCAATTTGAGTTCAATGAAATGAAAAGTGAAAGAAAGTTTGCAAAAATGCATCAAATGAAAAGAGGAGCAAAAATAGAACTCCTAAAGCTTCAAATACAAGGCACCCTCGTTACTAATTGGGGTGACTTTGAAAATGTTCAAAAGAAATGCAAAAAGTTGTCAAGTATTGAAATGCCAAAAATCAAAAAGAATGGCAAAGAAAGTGTTCTCAAAAAGTCAAATGCCAAAGAAATTTGGGGGGAAAACAAAAATGAAAGCAAACTCCCAAAGTGAAGCTCAAATATCTATTGATCCCTTTATCCATCGTATCCATTTTTGTGCATGGTAGAGAGGGGACGACCCTTCTTCTTGTCTAGGCAAGAGGGGGAATTCCGCGATCCTCCAGTGTTTCTAACACCATAGGGAGTCTACTCTTGACAAAAGCATTTAACGATTGAGGACAAAGGTACCCTAGCTTGACACCTTTTGGAGGTGATTTATTGGTATCCTTCTAGGCTTAGTAGTTTGAACAAATTGCATCTATGAAGGATTGTGTACCCTTGAATTGCTTCCCTTGTAGATAATTTCCGCCACTTAGATGAGGAAAGTGGCTATTCTTTTTGTAGATGCATCCATTATGTGTTTTTGTGTGCTTTAAAGTTTGGATGTGTCGCCATTTTGGCAAGACCCACCTTGCCTTGCAAGAAGGCATCCTACCTCATGGTTGTCTTGTTGTGAGTTGAAGGGGCGGAGTGAGACCCGCTAATTGTCTCATATCGGCTATTATTATTAGGTTAGGTTAGTATTGGTCCTAGTCTTTGTCACCTCTTTACTCGGGACGAGCAAAGGTTCGGTTTGGGGATATTTGATGCGACCATAATTGGCGCATATTTAGCCCCCGAATTACCATTGTTTCCATGATTTTTAGTGCCTATTTGGGTCATTTCTTGTCTTTAGTTCTTTGTTTTGCATATTCTTTGAGATTTTGATCCCTTGGTAGGAAAGGAGTAATAATCTTGCATTTTCATGGCAAAACAAGGCTAAATTGATCATATTCAATGACCAAGCATCAAGGAGAGACAAGACTAGAAGGCCTTTGTACATAGCATAGTAGAAGAGCATTGTTGAGAAAAGGATCCTTGAGTCCCCAAGGAAATCCTCAAGGAATTCATGAAGAAAAGGGAATAAAAAGAAGAAGGAAAGTTCTTTGAACTACAATCCGAACGGATTGTAGAGAATCCGTCCGTCCGTCCCAATCCGAGCGCCCCAAAGGAATCCGCTCGGATTCCCCTCGCCGATCCGAGCGTCTTGCCCAAGAATCCGCTCGGATCCTTCAGCCCAGATCCGGCCGTCCCGACTCCCATCCGCACGGATCGCAAAGACAAAGACGTTTTCATTCCTCAAGCATCGATAAGAGAAGCCCTTCTCTCGGATAATCCCGGAGGCTCCTTGCTCAACTTAAAAAGTGTAATTACTAGTTTAGCCCTTAGTTAACCCTAATGCATCCTCCCTAATTTTCACTATAAATACCCCATTAGTCTAATTAGAGGAGGATGTTCTTCTTATCAATAATTAGAGTAGTTAATATCAATCAAATCTCTCTTCAATATTGTAATCAAATATTAATCAAGTTTTAATCCAAGTTTTAGTTCTTTAATCTCTCTCTTGTTCTTACTTTATTTTGGGTAATTGAAGATTATTTGGGTTATTATTGGGAGATTGACAACCTCTCAATCTAGGATTCAAGTACTTCTATTATTCTTGCTTTATTATTGGAATCATTAGTAGGTATAATCTCTTAATCCCTTTTTAATTATTGCTAATTACTTTCATTTATTCATCATGTTTCATTATGTTAGTATGATTGACAACCTCTCTAGCATGATCAATATGATAATGAGTGAGTAGTCTCTTAGCTAGGGTTTAATGGGTGATTAGGGGAAACCAACATGGGGAATGATTCATGCTTAAATTAATATGCTTTCATATCTTATTTGCTTGCTTGTTTTGATCTTAATACATGCACATGTTATATTTGATGAAATGCTAAGCCTATGAATCCTTGCATTTACTATCATCTTCTATCCTTTCAACTTGACTTGTAAGACATAACCCAACTCGAGTCTTGTTAGACCATGCATGTGTTAAGTAGGGAAGATTAAGTCGACTTGTAGGTGTTGTAAAATCCAAGAGATTCGGCTCCGGGACCCAAACTTTCCTAGGATTGTAAGATATAACCCAACTCAATCCATCACAACAATAATTGCTTGCTTATAATTTGAGAACATGTTTGTATGATCATATCCCATGATTCCCCTATGAACCCATGACACCCTAGTGCTTTTAATCAATTGTTTACATCCCTTATTTCATTTACCTTGTTAGTTTATTTTCATTGCTATCTTAGTTTAGTAACCTTCTACATCAACCCAATTTGTGACACCCCTAGACACCACTAGTTACAATAGAATCTTCATCTCAATACCCGTCCCTTGGGATCCGACCTTTACTTGCCTCTTTACTAATTGTAGAGTTGTTTGTGAAGTATAAATTGTGTTTTGTATCGACCATTGACCAACGACCACATAAGCTTAATTGTGAACACCAAATGGCTCCGATCAACGATACATCCAAGCATTAAAGCACACAAAACAAGTAATGGATGTATCTACAAAAGAATAGCCACTTTCCTCATCTAAGTGGCGGAAATTATCTAAAAGGGAAGCAATCTAAGGGTACACATTCCATTATAGATACGGTTTCTTCAAGCTACTAAGCCTAGGAGGATACCAATAAATCACCTCCAAGTTGTGTCAAGCTAGGGTACCTTTGTCCTCAATTGTTAAATGCTTTCGGCAAGAGTAGACTCCTTATGGTGTTAGAAACACTGGAGGATCGCGGAATTCCCCTTCTTGCCTAGACAAGAAGAAGGGTCGTCCCCTCTCTACCATGCATAAAAGTGGATACGATGGAAAAGGGATCAATAGAACTTGAGTTTCATATGGGAGTTTGCTTTTTGTTGTTGTTTTTCCCCCCAATTTGTGGCATTTGACATTTTGAGAACATTTCTTTGCCATTTCTTTGATGTTTGGCATTTTTCAACTTTTTCTTGCATTTCTTTTGAACATTTTCAAAGTCACCCCATTTGTAGTGAGGGTTCTTAAATTTGAAGCATAGGAGTTTTCATTTTTGTTACTCCTCTTTTCTTTTGATGCAATTGCAAACCTTTTTTTTTTCATTTTCATTTCAATACTTGAACTCAAATTTTGAACAATTTTTGTGCCCATTCCCCTTTTGACGACAAAATGTGGTAGAACATGGATGATGGTTGCATGGTTTCAAGGGTCACCTTCGAATAAACGGTAGCCAAGGAGTTATCACACCACAAGGTACTCTTGACTATGCCTTAATCCATGGGTCAAAGGATACTAGAATGACACATCCTAGGGTGTTTTACAAGTATTCTAACAAGCAAAAGAAAAAGTATCTACAAGGGCCTTATATACACTTGTCAAGTTTCCCAAATAGATGTTTTCACAAATTTTTCCTAAATGCAACTATATGCCATGATGCAACTAACATTTATACATCCTAATGCATATGCTTGTACCAACTAGTATGCCAAATAATCTAAATGCAATCCTATAATCACATTGTTTGTACCGCATCAATCAAAATAAAGCCACATAGTCATTTACATAAAGAGGAAAAAGGATATTGGAAAGATCATACCATGCGGTCTTCAATATCCTCATGTCTCGGATGTGGCGTAGTTGATCAATGTGAAAAAGGATGAACAAACACAATATATACAAGACTACACTATAAAGAAAATGAACATGTTTTTGGGTTTTTTCAATTTTTCTAATTTTTATGGTTTTTATGTTTATGAAATAAAAAGACATGTTTTTGTATTTTTCAGAATTTTTCAATTATTATCATTTTTGTTTTTAAAAGTCATGTTAGAATTTTCCATCCCCACACTAGTATGGGCATTGCCCTCAATGGCCAATACGATAGGAAATTATGCAAGCTATATGAAATGCATGATTTCTAAACTAAATGCGAACTATATGACATATGAACATGTGATGCAACTACACTATACTATATGATGCATGAGTTTTTGTTTGGTTGGAGAGCATAATCTAAATTAACTCCCAATGCATATGCATAAACTTCCCCAAACCAAAATAGACATTATTGCTAATGTCAAAAATTGGGGGAGTGCATAAGAATGCTATGCATGAAACTACAATTGTCATTTTGGATTTTAAATGTGGGAACAATAAAAGAAACACCTCAATGGGAACGAGGTGTGAGCCCTCTAAATGATGCTAGGACCCAAAATCATGATCAAGATAAAAATTATATGAAAAACAAGAGAAATAAACAAAGCCTAAAGGAGGTGTAGGAGACTCACAAAGTATTGTGGCATCCTCCCAAGAGCTTGCTAATCCTCAATCATCGCTCATGGCGACATCACTCCCATCTCCATCATCATCACCAACTTCTTCACTAGAAGCTTCATCAACCTCCATAGATCCGGAGGCTTCACCACTTTCACTTGAACTTCCTTCTTCTTCCTTACTACCCTCTTCTTCAACTTCTTCATTTTCTTCATTTACTCCACCTTCTTTTCCACCACTCTCAACAACAACCTCCTCTTCACCCAAGCTAGCACCCCTAGAAGCACTAGAAAAGAAGACTTCCCTATCCGCCCAACTAGGCAAAGGACAAGATGGGTCAAGAAGTCCTTGCCTAGCTAGATGTAAGAGAGGAGGATATTGTGCTCTATATGCGTCGACTCTATCCTCATGGGCTTGCTTGTGCATTTGTTGCATCAAAAGAGTCAAGTAATCATTCCCTGCCGTAACATTTTTGGGTTGAAACTCATGGTAGGTGAATGGGTAGGGTGGAGTGATAACAGAGGAGGAGGGCTCCGCAATGTCCTCCCTTTGGTGTTGTATTATGTACTCGGCTTCCTCGGAGAGTGGGAGAAGGTAGTGTGGCCTATGGACATTGAGTCGGCAAATTTTGTTCGGTAAAGTGAAGGACTTGGCATCTTTTGTTAACCACTCGAATTTGTTGTCAAGAGTGTCATTCTTGAGCCATTTGAATTTGTGAACCATAGTGGCTAAATCAATGATGTGGCCTCCCTTAACCGGTTTATAAGCACCATCTTTGTTGAAGTCCCGGTTGAAGTGTTTTACCAACCAAGTTACCAATCCCCCATTAACAATGAAGGCCGTACCTTCCTTGCCATGATCGATATTGAGCCACCTCTCAATTAAGAGTTGAAGAATATTGTACTTTGTGGTGAACTCTCTATCAACATTCAAGGTTGACTCGAGATAGATAAAATCAAGCTCGGTGAAGTGGTTTGTTCCCTTTCTAGCAATCAAAGTATGCCCAACAACCTTGTGCCACATCCTCATGCCCGGATGATGGACATAAAGGTCACGATAATCATGGTAAGACGTAAACTTTTTTCCGGTAATAGCCTTCCATAAAGGAGCGGGATCATATTTTGTTACGGGTTTCTTCACATAGGTCGAGTCATTGCTAAGGCCAAAAACTTTACCAAACTCGCCAAAAGACATTTTCCTATCAACATTCTCAAGGCAGGTCGAGTCTCCACCTTCGTAACTTTCAATGAGCTTAAAAACTCCAAGGTGAGGGATGAGTAGGTCAACTCTTGCGTATTAAACAAAGTAAGAAATCCCATGGACTCGAAGAAATTCTTGGTTTGTTCAAAAACACCCAATTTGGTCAAGGTCTCTTGGCATATAAACTTGGTGGGCAAAATTGATTTCTTAGCAAGGGATACAAATTTCTTCCTATGAGCATCGGATGTGAAAATTACCTCCGGATAATCATGTAGTTTCTCAACAACCGGAGTAGAAGTAGTAGTTTCCACCATAGGAGAAGTAGTCTCTTGAATTTCCATCCTTGCACTTTGAACCACCAAAGCCAAAGCTTTAGAAGCTTGAAGAGCTTGTTGCCTTTTTGAGAGATTCTTCTTTGGAAGTGCCTTGTTTCCACCTTTTGTCCTAGCCATCTTCTCCTTGTATGTAGTAACACCCAAAGATTTGCTTGAATTCCTCAAGTTTCAATAAGACCCAAATCGATTTAGGAAATTCGAATTTTGCCTTTGTACCCTAGAAAATCGATCAAACTTGGAGGATTTTGGTGTTTTAATTGCTTGTTGTTGACAAAGAAGTGATTTGTTTTGAGTTTTGAGGGAGTTTGGAATTAATTTGGGTGAATTTGGTTGAGAAAAATAATTTTTATGGATGGAGGGTTTTGAGGATTTTGGAGATGTGTTTGTGTTTTGGATGAGTAAAATGAAATGGGAAGGGGGGGGGGGGGGGAGGGGTTAATCCCGTTATTTTTGAATTCAGCAGGGGAGACGAACGTCTTTGGGTCGGGATGCTCGGATTCTCTGTCAGCTTATTTCAGAAAATAGAGCCCGTGCTGAGACGAGCGTCTTCAGCAGGAGACGAGCGTCTTTCTGAAGGGAGACGAGCAGATTCTTCTGAGGACCCTCGGATTCTTTGTCAGGGAGAAATCCCAAATTTTAATAGCAGCAGGACGAGCGGATCCTTAGTGAGACGAGCATCTTGGCTGAGCCGAGCGGATTCTATATGGAGACGCTCGGATCTTCAGCCAGACAAAATTTTTTCCTTCCCATCTTTCATAGGACGAGCGTCTTCTTCACAGGACGCTCGGATTTTCTTCCAGAACGAGCGGATTGCTGTCGGGCCGCTCGGATTGTCCCCGTACCTCACGGATTCAGTTCCACCCGTGGGTATTTCATAACCCGAGTCATTTACTCTTCATTCCTTTGGTCTTCATTATGGGGGTACTACGAAGGCATGGATAGCCTAGGCAATCGCTATCCCCACACTATGTCAAAACACTACACATCAATAAACATATAAGTCCCTCCCTCACTTTCTCTCAAAATGAAAATCTTGATCAAAGCATAAAAATAGAAATCCAAAATTGACAAAAATGCAATACAATAAGTAAAATGCAAGTTAAGGGGTTAAAATATATACAAATGGTGGTTTAGGCAGGACTCCACCAAACTCTCATCCATGTATGAGATGTCAAGGGGGCATAGCCAAGGTGTTGTTGATGTTGCTCAACACCTTGAAGAAGTAGTCGAAAGCTTGTTCATTGTTATGATAAATATCCTCAATAGACATTTGTACATGTTGTTCTTCATTATGGTCTTGGGTCATAGCATTACCAATATAAGGGTTGACTAACCGTTCAAACTCATCATCCCATAGACCGCATACTTCATCTACTTGTTCCCCAATAGTATCATGAGTTGATGAGAACAACTCCTCTTTCTTCTTGTCATTATGGTCAATGAGGCCTTCTTCATCTCTTGTCATGAGTGGTGGTGAGCTATTCAAGCTCTCATTCTTGTTGAAACATTCTTGCTCTTTGGATGGAGCATCTTGGAGATTACCCATTTTCTTCTTCCATATGGGTGGTGATTCTTTACCCATAGCTTTGAAGGAAATGTAGATTCATATACATACTAACATATTCAAATATGTCATAATTAATTTGTCATAAAATTAAAACGGATTTTATGCATGCAAACAATAATATAAATAGAGGAGAAATCATGTCCTTACATAGTGAATTTCGGTTATTAGGGCACAAAAGAGATCACCTTTCTCTTTTGATCTTGAGCTTTTCCTTATGGATGAACAAGATCTAAATATAAGATCTCTCCCCAAGCTTTATACCCAAGGCTTAACACTTAATCTAATTAATATTATAAGTACTAGTATAATATTAATTTTAGTAGAAAATTGAACCAAAATATTTATAAAACTCTTATATATTTCGGTTTTATGAGAGAGGAAGAGGAGGATTTTTCTTCTCACTAGAACTTATATTTTGGATGATGGAATAATAGAATGATTTACTACACTCATCAAAGTAGTGTATGTAGAAAAATATAAGACAAACCCTTGCCTTGCCCTCTTGGAAAACCGGGTAGGAGGAGAAGAGGAGGGAAGAACACCCACCCAATGCATGCCCTTGTTTGTCTTAACAATGCACACTAGGCTTGCAAGCCTATTCTTTTTAGCAATCATTATGTTTACTAATTATAAAATAAACACAATATGTAGCTAAAACTCCTCCAATTTTCGGCACTTTACATAATATGGATCCCATATTATTTTTGTCAATTGTCTATATGTTACATGTCACATGTCTCATATATTTGTTATGTATTTTCAACATATTAAAAATCAACGTATTAATAAAATACGTCACATACAAAAATTGACTTAGTAATTTCATAATTACTTGTGCCAAAAATATTTTACCAATTTATAAATCACAACTGATTGTATTTATAATAATTCATTCAATTCCGATTGTTTCTTTAAACAATTATTTCATCCGAGTAATGATACAATTCAATTACTCGGACCGTATCTTATTTAATCACATTTCAATATGATACGTAAATTTTACTTCCAAAATCGTCCGTCAATTTTCAAGTAATTTAATTAACTTGTAACATTATACGATTAATTAAATAATCAATTAAGAGTGTTGCCCTTTAGGTATGACCTAGGGGTCAATCGATCACCACCGTCACACGACAAGTAATGTCAAACTCTAGTCACCAATCATTACCGATATATGTTGACCGATTTGACAAGAACAATATTACTTCCCAATTGTATTCATTTTAATGAGACTTAAACATGTGATCATTATGATCACGATCGTGATCGCATTATTGTCGGAGGACACATATTCCAACAATCTCCCACTTGTCCTCGACAAGTGTGCGTCACCAATTCTCTTGTCCTATTACTATCTCCCACTCAATGCAAGGTGTCTTTCAGGTCGTACTTGCAAGTGATCATATCGAGAGTGGTTTCCTCGATCGGAGAATAAGCGATTGACCGGATTTATCCACTCTGGATACCTTCCGAGCGTGCCACGCATTTTCGATTCATTACTCCTCGAGTGGCCCCGAGATATTGTTATAACCCTGACTAGGGGTGGACAATTCCTATTGCACTCATTCCCTTCGACTAGCCACGACCATCATAACCCAAAATATGCCCATTTGACCCCATTTACGAAGGTCGTACTAACACAAATCAAAGTTAATCTGAAACTGTGCCATCTTAGGAGAATAGTCTTTAGTCAAAAGAATCGACTCATTCGAATACTATAGTAGCTCTCGCCACGACCAGGCTATATAAATTTGCCAGAACTCTATAAGCGGTCATAAGGCCCGACAAAATGTTCCTAACAATCCGCCTATGTGATCGACTAGTCATCTCACATGACTCTATGGCACTTGAACTTGCCATCAATCGCATCACACTCTAGTCACTTCGAGACGTCACCTCATATAAGTAACTATGGGCAAAAACAATGTTAATCCATGTTCACTTTAACGGGGTTCAATTGTCTCTACAACCCGTTTGGATATAACAATGTACAAAGTGAGTTAATAATAACTCAAACGACAAATGTCAACATCACACTCGGGTAGTCAATATCATATTACAACCTTGTGATGTTTATCATAAGTGTAAACACTTATTGATTGCAATAGAAGTTTAACATCTCATGTGTCCATGTGTACAAACTTCTTACACTTGCAATTTCCTTCACATTCATGTTCTCATACCATGAATTTTACCAAGTACACATCAAGGTTCTCGACCTTGGTTTTGGTTCTTTAACTTGAAAGAACTTTCTTATCGATCATTTCACAACGAACGAATTTGCGATGAATAATACAACTTGTACCGATCAAGTATTCCATCCACACACAATGCACTAGGTATATGTTTTGTAGAATCTTGTAATAGTTGACAAGATTATTAGCTTAGTACTTCTCACAAGTCCTAGCTTAACTAGGAAAGATTATCTTTGAATAACTTCTTATTCAACCAACCATCTTTCAAAAACTTCTCATTTCTCTTTTCAAGCTTGAAAGGTTTGGGATTCTCATAAATCCTTATATGTGTTCGGATCTTTTACAAAATGTGCAACCTCTTATCACATAATGGAACATACCGTCAAGCACTGAAATCGCTCATCGGATTCTACTTGAGAATTCATGACGTTTCTGTTATGGCTCACAAATCAATCATCATGCTCTTATGCATATGATTCATATTTGGACATGAAAATGATTATTCTAATGGCGGAAACATTAGTTACTAATAATCATGAGATCAACCGTTCTCAGGTTCAATGAACTACCATGACTGTTAATGGTAATCCCATTTTCATTCATATGAACAACCTATGTATATGTTGATACGATGTGTATCTCTTTAATACTAATCCAACATCCCATGATGTAATTGGATTCATCATTGTCCATTTTCATCCAGAATTGAAAACTCAAAAGCTTCTTTATGAAAGAAGGTATTGGCTCGTCATTCTTTAATGAGTAATGAGTTTTATACATTCAAGGATGATAGCTCCCACTAAATTCCATGTCTTCACATGAGAATTTCCTAACTCCCACTTAATTCAACATATTTCGAAATTGACTTCTCAATCGAAATTTGTCAAGAATATAATTATAAATTGCTTTGCCAAGTTACTAGGATAAAACCATATATGTTCCCATCATATCCTTTCAAAAATGCCTATTTTGAAGTGGTCTCATCTCGACCTTACGGAAAGAGATTTTAAATCTCTAACACACTCATGTCATAATGATGTGTAGCAATGTCATTATTCAAATACAAACAATATCTAGAATACGTCCTTCGCAAATACCCTTTTGGAAGGAGGTTTAACCATTTCATAGGGAGGTTAAGCAATGACATTTGCGTGGTTGAAACTTTGGCCATTGAAGATATCGGTATATCAATCTTTGCAACTCGATCATAACTAGTATGTTACTTTGATTCATTTAGGCTCTTAAGTAAAACTCATGATTGAAACTATTTGGTCAAAATTTATCATATAGAACTTAGTCAAAAACTTGTTAAGACTTTGCATTAGTCATTTTCATCCAAAACTTCTTTTGGTCTCCTCGTGTAGTTATCTTGAGAATATACTCTTATGATTACTACACTTGGTCTCTTTAGTCATATAGAACTAACTTGAGACCATAGATCTCATCTATTCGGTATACTATGTAAATAGATATACCTTCATTCAAATCATTTTCTCTTGCGTAGATCTTCATTTACACAAGTACACAATTTTATCTTGCCTTGTGTGTTGTGTCTTCATTTTTCTCCCACTCTATCTTTAGAATAAATACACTAAACATTCAAAGATAGCATATGAGACACAAATTAATGATGTTGAAGTATAAGGAGAACTATCTCATAGATAGACTAATAGTTATTGATTTCATATGAGTTCTTGGTGATTGACATTCCTTTAAGAGAGTTCATAGACTCAAAATCGCTTCAAAAATGATCATACACAAGCCTTAAGCATGTGGACATATAATGAAACCCGTCATTATATTTGTCTATTAGATCACTTTAAGTGAATGATCTTATGTTTCAAAACGCAAGCATTTAAAGATGAATTTTAGAACATTAAAAGGATAAATGATAAAACGGGTGACTTGGGTTGCAAACCAAGTCACCATCATCCAAAATACAAACCATTATCCAAAATACCTTTCCATGTCGAACACGGAAACTTAAAGTTCTAAAAATTCAAAACATAATTTAAAATAAGACAATGAAAAACAAGGCTCCACAAAAGCTATCCTTAGCTTCTCCATGGTTTCTCATGCTTGTTTTTCTTTTCCCTTGTCTTTGCTTGGTGGAGGCCCTATTTATAATAAAAAGGGAGATACATTATCACAACTTTGCATCATAATACCATAGTTGAATTAGAAACATAAAAGAAGGTTAGTCATTTACCTACTGGAGTGATCTTTCCAGCTTTGATATCACCAAGGTATTTCGAACAATTTCTTTTCCAATGTCCCATGCCATTACAATAATGGCATTTATCAAGAGGACCCTTCTTGACTTTGGAGGTGCTAGCTTCACAAGACTTAGCTTTGGTGAATGTGGGAGCTTGCTTTTTACCCTTTCTTCCACTCTTCTTGAACTTCCCCTTACTCTTTGCGCTTATATTAAGCACATCCTTGAGGGGGTTCACATTTAACCCCATGTCCCTCTCGGCTTGCACAAGTAACTTGTGCAACTCCTCAAGAGACACATCCTTGTCTTGCATATTGAAATTCACCCGGAATTGCACATATGCCTTGACCTTAGACAAGGAGTGTAGAATCCTATCTACGATGAGTTCTTTGGGGATTTCAACCTTTTGAATCTTCAAGGTCTCGACAAGCTCCATGAGTTTGAGCACATGAGGGCTAACCTTTTGGCCCTCTTTGAAGTCGAGATCAAAGAATGCCGCGGCCGCCTCATATTGGACGATCCGCGGAGTTTGTGAAAACATGGTCACAAGTTTGGAGTAAATCTCATTAGCATTGCCCATTTTAAAGGCTCTCCTTTGGAGTTCCGCCTCCATCGCAAATATTAAGACATTTTTCATTGCGGCGGACTCCTTTTGGTAAGTCTCATAGGCTTCCCTCGTGGCCGCGGTGGACCTAGTGGAGGGTTCGGGTGGAGAGGCCTCGGTAAGGTAACGAAGCTTGTCGTCACCTTCGGCGGCTAATTTGAGTTGGGCATCCCATTCGGAGAAATTTGACCCATTCTTTTCAAGTTTACATCGATCCATAAAGGATCGGAGCCAAGATGAAGTAGCGAGTGGTGTAGCATTAGGAGTTGGTGTTGATGTTGCCATTTGTTATGAAAAAGAAGTGGTCTACAAAACAAAATATAAGGAGTAAAACAAATGTCGTTTTAATTATACTCGTAAAAATGTATGATTTAAACAAGTTTTACGCATTTTTCTAGTGACCTCTACCCAACTAGATAAATGATCCCAAGACCCAAATTCATATCGACTTAGGCACGGTGGGGCCGATACATCCTTTATCAATATAACTCGGTGGATTAACGTTTAATCGATTCTACTTTTAGAACTCTTGGTCGATAATATTACATTAACAATTATCTATAGCCCAAAACACATCGACAAGGGCACGGTGGGGCCGATACATCCCTTATCAAATACTTTTGTTGAGTTCAATCCAAATTTCGAATAAATGTGTCCATGATCCAAAACCATATTAACTTGGGCACGGTGGGGCCGATACATCCCTCATCAACATGAATTTGGTGGATTAACATTCATCACCCACTTCCCCTACGTAACAAGGTTTGTACCCCGGTGTGGCCGAGTGCACTCCCTCACGAAATAGGTTTTCATGGTTTCTACTATTTGGTAAGGCTATGTCTCAATTGATAGTTTTAGCGAGAGGTCATGTCAATTTATTATCTATCACGTTTTAAGTGAACTAAAGCGGTGAACTACGATAATTTTAATTGACACGGTCGATAAACTCGATAAAAGAAGACAATGCATGTTTAGTTATGGCGATTTAGCGATGCATGTAACATAAAATAAAATGCAAGCATAAAGAATAAATAAATCCTAGTATGGCCTTTCCTAAAATAGAAAAACTATTAATCTATTACATATTCGGAAACCAACTCCATTGGTCCCTTGAACTTCGGTTGTGACACGCATCTCGAGGTAACACCGTCTTTATGTATCGCCATTCTTGAAGTAATCCGTCTTTTGGAACTCCGGAATGAATAAAAATTACATAATAAATTACATAATTTCCTATTATACATTTGTAACTAAAATAAAATAAATCTATTAAATTACAAAACGGTGATACGAGATCACAATAAAAATTACAACCGAATCGATATTCCCATACATTTCGGGAAATACCAATTAAAATCTAAGGCCATACTAAGTAAAATTACATAATTCAAAAATTACATAAATTAAAATTATGACAATCATAAAGAAAATGCAGCATTATAATATGTATGAACATGCTCAATTTTTATGCTAAATCGCCTTTAAATAGCCAATATCATATATTACTCGGTTTTTACGGATTTGCGTGATTTCAACGTTTTATAATCACAAAAATACATAAACTCATATTTATGCATAAGTTAATTACCCTAACCTCTTAGGACTCAAAATTTAGTCTTCACTAAAAATTTGACCATAATTAACCTTTATTTACAAAATTGTTCATAAATGGACCAAAAATTACAAAATAAGCTATTAAACTTCAAATAAATCCAAAAATTCCAAATAAATTCAAAATTTGAAATTTAAATTCATGAACATTCTGGAAAAATTCCATGACACTCATAATGTTCAAAATCTTTAGGTTAAAAATTTCGAAATTTTTCCCGAAAAACAATGTTGCGGTTTATCGATTTATAATAAAATAATCATAAAAACATGGAAAAATTATTTTCATTAACTTTTCAATTTTAGATCTGAAAAATATAATAAAATGCAACATTACACGTTTTTCCTAAGTCATAGATTATGTTTTATTAATTTTCCACTAATAATGTCACTATTTATGCTATTTTTCTTCAAAAATTCATAAATCATGCTAAAAGACTTCTTTATAGCCAATTATTTTACACACATCTTGTAAAATTGCATGTGACAACATATTAATTTTCTATGACCAGATTCAAAATTTAACTCATATTACCCTATTTTTCACTTAAATCCGAATTTAATAATGAAAAATTCATTTTTCGAGCATAACAAGTCCAAAAATTATGAAAATTTACAGGTTATCTCAAAATAATATATGTGACAACATATCCAAAAATCAACTTAAAATTCGAAGTATAGCTAATTTTCGACCAAAAATGACATTTTTACTCATAAAATCACATTTAAATGCCATTATTGTAAAATATGAACAATAAAAATCCGAAAAATTAACCAAAATATCCTAAAATATTTTAGGACCAGAAATATTAACATGCATGTAATAATTTCGTGATATATCATAATAACACAAATTTTACAAGTTTTATTTTGTTATTCATATAACTTGGAAAAACTTTTAACCAATTTGCATGCAAACAACCGTGGCTCATGATACCGATTGAAGGAAATGTAGATTCATATACATACTAACATATTCAAATATGTCATAATTAATTTGTCATAAAATTAAAACGGATTTTATGCATGCAAACAATAATATAAATAGAGGAGAAATCATGTCCTTACATAGTGAATTTCGGTTATTAGGGCACAAAAGAGATCACCTTTCTCTTTTGTTCTTGAGCTTTTCCTTATGGATGAACAAGATCTAAGTATAAGATCTCTCCCCAAGCTTTATACCCAAGGCTTAACACTTAATCTAATTAATATTATAAGTACTAGTATAATATTAATTTTAGTAGAAAATTGAACCAAAATATTTATAAAACTCTTATATATTTCGGTTTTATGAGAGAGGAAGAGGAGGATTTTTCTTCTCACTAGAACCTATATTTTGGATGATGGAATAATAGAATGATTTACTACACTCATCAAAGTAGTGTATGTAGAAAAATATAAGACAAACCCTTGCCTTGCCCTCTTGGAAAACCGGGTAGGAGGAGAAGAGGAGGGAAGAACACCCACCCAATGCATGCCCTTGTTTGTCTTAACAATGCACACTAGGCTTGCAAGCCTATTCTTTTTAGCAATCATTATGTTTACTAATTATAAAATAAACACAATATGTAGCTAAAACTCCTCCAATTTTCGGCACTTTACATAATATGGATCCCATATTATTTTTGTCAATTGTCTATATGTTACATGTCACATGTCACATATATTTGTTATGTATTTTCAACATATTAAAAATCAACGTATTAATAAAATACGTCACATACAAAAATTGACTTAGTAATTTCATAATTACTTGTGCCAAAAATATTTTACCAATTTATAAATCACAACAGATTGTATTTATAATAATTCATTCAATTCCGATTGTTTCTTTAAACAATTATTTCATCCGAGTAATGATACAATTCAATTACTCAGACCGTATCTTATTTAATCACATTTCAATATGATACGTAAATTTTACTTCCAAAATCGTCCGTCAATTTTCAAGTAATTTAATTAACTCGTAACATTATACGATTAATTAAATAATCAATTAAGAGTGTTGCCCTTTAGGTATGACCTAGGGGTCAATCGATCACCACCGTCACACGACAAGTAATGTCAAACTCTAGTCACCCAATCATTACCGATATATGTTGACCGGTTGTGATAACAATATTACTTCCCAATTGTATTCATTTTAATGAGACTTAAACATGTGATCATTATGATCAACAGTCGTGATCGCATTATTGTCGGAGGACACATATTCCAACAAGCTTGTTCTTTGCACTGAGATGCCAACTTCTTCCTACCACTTTCTCGGGCATAATGATCAACCATGAAACATGGCTCCTGTAAGCGGGGAGCTTTCATTGTCTTGTCAAGATTAAAAGTGATTGTTTCATCTCCCACTTCGAGTGTGAGCTGTCCATGTTTCACGTCAATCACCGCTCCCGCGGTGTGTAAGAAAGATCTTCCTAAAATGATAGGAATATTGGAGTCTTCCTCCATGTTAACAATAACAAAGTCCACCGGGATGAAGAACTTGCCAATTCTTACCGGAACATCCTCCCATACCCCTAAAGGTGTCTTCGTTAATCGTGTAATACTACGGTTTTATGAGTCTCTGGGTACTCTATCGAGTGGGGCTTACTCTGTCGAGTAAGTATGTTTTGGTATACGAAACAATAGTCTGCCTGTAGGGTACTCGATCGAGTAGCCATGGCACTCGATCGAGTAAGTGGCACTCGATCGAGTACGTGACTTACTCGATCAAGTAAGTCGGTTATCGGGTGATATTTGACGGGTTTTGTTAATAATGCGGATTAATATATATAATACTCCGTCATCTTTTCCTAAACACTTTTACAAACCCAATACACAAAAAGAGAGATTGCAAACTACGTTGTTCGATTCATTCGCATTATTGGCAAATCCCGGAGCTAGAGGTGTCGGATTCCTTTGTTCTTTATATCATTGTGATCCTTGCGTCAAGGGTAAGTTCTACGTACCACTTTTATAGCATTTGGTTAATGTTAGTTAAACCCTAATTTGGGAATTGGGGGTTTTTATGATTGTGTTGTTGTGGTAGTAATTGTATCAATATGTGTATAGGAGGATGGTTCGTAGAAGAGAGGTTTTGAGACAGCTGCTAGATCGTCTGATTTGTGATTGCAATCCAGGTAGGGTTTCCCTACTCAGTATTAATTACATAATGTGTGGTGATTGTGCTGTAGTTAGTGATTGTTGATTGATTCAGACGGTTGTGATTTCGTATTATTGAGTGATTCAGACGGTTGTTGGTTTTGTGTTTTGATTACTATTTATCTGTCTGTAATCTTCGGGGTGCGTCCCTGGCTGAGTGGAGTCACTTGCGGGAGTGGCTTCACGCCCTTGATTCTCCCTCTGTGGAACCCACCAAAGGAGGGGATGTGCACATTAATGAACATGGGTTTATCGCTCGATGTAGATGAGCGGGGCTTAGATGGGAACGGCTGTGGTCCCCCACTGGCGGTGTGGAGTATCTGTTGCGATGGGTACTCTAGCAGGACTACACACTTTAGTTTGTAGTCAGTTACATGGAGATTGATTATGGAGTTTGGGATTTGATGTGACGATTGAGCTGTTTGGCATTGTTTTATTGTGATTTGTATTGTATAATTAGTATTGACCCCGTTGTTTGTTTTGTAAACCTGTGGTGATCCATTCGGGGATGGTGAGCAGTTATTGAGCAGGTTTGATATGATCAATATGGGCTAGCTGGGATGAGTCATCACTTGCCGTTAGAAGAGTCTTCCGCTGTGTCAGACGATGTCCTTTAGTTGTTCAATTTTGGATAGTAGACAGTTTGGTTTTGGAATTGTATTTCATTTAATAGTTTTGGTTTGAGACATGTAATCACTTAAACTATATTTATGTTTAAAGTACGTTTCTTTATTGTCTTATGATATTCATTGCCTCGGGTAACCGAGATGGTGACGTTCCTATACCTGAGTGGTCCTGGTAAGGCACTTGGAGTATGAGGGTGTCACAAAGTGGTATCAGAGCGACGATCCTGAAACCTGTAACCAATGAACCTAATGAACATAGGGAGTCAAATTAAAATAAACCTGGGATAAAAGTTGTAGGAGCTAATGCAAAGGCTTGGGAGACGTCCTAAAGTCGCGAACTCGCCCTGCAATTTTGAACCGGTCACATGGGGTACATGTGTTGTCTTCTGGTTTGTGTATCTATATAGTAGCATGTGGTGTATATTGATGGATGCATGAATGTGGAGGAGTGGAGGTGTGGAATAGAAGTTGAAAGATATGTGATTTATATGTTGGATTGGATGAAGGCATGTTGTTTGTTTTATAATGTGGCATATTAGTGATATGAAGTAAATTGTTTTGTTGAGTATATAAAGAGTTGTGTATATCTTCATGCATAGTTGTTGCTGTTATGTTGAAAGTATAGAAGTTGTATATAATGTTGGGAAAGTAAGATGAATATGCGGGTAGTGTTTACGAGTCAGCATGGCTCGATCGAGTGGGTCTGACTCGATCGAGTGGGTAGTTTACGTTTTCTGGGCAGAAGCGAGATTTTGGGCACTCGATCGAGTAAGTCAGGGCACTCGATCGAGTGGGGTCAGCTCGATCGAGTGGGTTAGAGGCTCGATCGAGTATGTGTTAGAAAAGTTTCTGGTCAGATTCTGGGGTCGAGACAATCGATCGAGTAGGTTGGGCAATCGATCGAGTGGCCTCAACTCGATCGAGTTGGTTTTGGTACTCGATCGAGTGGGTTCTATACAGGTCGTATGCGCGTTTTGGGTTATAGTATGCGTGTTTATGTCTACCTTTTCTTATCTAGTTACGAGATGCCGCCAAAGAAAACCGCTTTGTATGCTAGAGCTGAGAGCATGAACATTGATGATATAGTAAAGATGTTGGAGCACCAAGATGCTCTTACGGAAGCTTTGAAGAGAGTGGGAAAGGATAAGGAGGTTGATCACTCCAAGATCAATATCCACATATCTAGGTTCAGTCCGAAAGATTATAAGGGAACCGGGGCGCCAATTCTTCTGGATAATTGGCACAGAGAGATGGAGAATATCCTGGAGTTAGTTCATTGCCCGGATGAGTTGAAAGTGGAACAAGCCGCGTTCTACTTGAGGGAAGCGGCAGGTGATTGGTGGGATAAGGTCAAGGTGAGTGTTAGGGAGATGTATATGAAGCAGGGACTACTTGCAATACCTTGGGATGAGTTGACGAGAGCCATGAGACGTGAATTTGTGCCAGAGCATGTGAGGAGTAAGCTGAGGGAGGAGTTCGATGAGTTTAAGATGACATCTGTTATGACGGTGGCTGAGTACTACCGTACGTTTAATAAGAAGTCCAGATATGCTGAGGACATGGGGTTGAGTGAAGAGAATCTAGCTTTGAGGTTTGAGAAGGGGTTGACCCCCAAGATTATGGAGAAGCTACCGGTGGGAGTCCTTACAGATGTTAAGGAAGTCTATGAGAGAGCTGGGAGGGCTAAGAGGTTGGTGGAGATGACCAGGGAGAGGGGTGCTGAGAAAAGGAAGGCTGAGAGCGAGGGTGGTGGTCAATCCAACTATAAGAAGGGTAACCACACTCAGGCGAGAGCATATTCATCTGGTTCAGGGTTTAGTGCTGGGGCTTCATATGGGCGTGGCCGTGGGAGTGGTAGTAGTAGCAGTTGGGGTATGACTTGTTTTAACTGTAGCGGTGTGGGCCACAATAGGCATGAGTGCACCAGTGTTGTGAGTGGGGGTTTCCAGAGACCGTTACAGGGGAGCTTTTCACAGGGTCCTGCACAGAGTTATGCGAGTAACATACCGGCCGGGTCCTGGAACAACAGGGGAGGTCAGAACAACAACGGTGGGCGTAACCGCAATGGCGGTAATTCTTATCAGAAACCTGCTACGAACACCAACAACAACCAGGGGTCGGGTGCTAAGCAAGCTACCTCAGCTAGTACTGTCCAGGGAGGTGGGCAGAAGACCAGTGGCAAGCTGTTTATGATGGAGAAGAAAGCAGCTAAGGATGATGCTCATGTTATCACTGGTACATTTCTTGTTAATGGTGTTTATACCTTTGTTTTGTTTGATTCGGGAGCGTCACAGTCGTTTGTATCTTCGAGTCATATTAAACAGTTGGGTTTGAGTAAGTATGAGTCTGTAAGAGAGGAAGTTTTTATACCTTCGGGTGAGTCTGTATCATGTGGGAGGTTGTATAGAGGTGTATCTATGATAGTTGGGCAAGTTGATCTACCTGTAGACTTGCTAGAGTTTGCTTTGGACGGTTTTGAGATGATAGTCGAGATGGATTGGTTGGGAAGGTACAAAGCTAAGATAGATTGTCATCAAAAGAAAGTTTCTTTGAGAGGTCCTAAGGGGATTAGTGTGTCTTATCGTGGGTTTGTTGTCAAACCCAAAGTTAAGTTGATTGCAGCAGTGACCTTGAAGTCCTATCTGAGGAAGAGGTGCCCGTTGATTTTGTGCCATGTGAGGGATCATAGAGTGGAGAGTCCGACAGTTGAGCAGATACCAGTTGTGGGAGAGTTTCCAGATGTCTATCCAGAGGAGATTCCGGGGTTGCCATCAAAGAGGGAGATAGATTTCAGTGTTGAGCTGAAACCGGGGACGGGGCCAATCTCTAAGGCACCGTACCAGATGGGTCCTAAGGAGTTGGAAGAGCTAAGGAAGTAGTTAGATGATCTGATTGAGAGGGGATACATTAGACCGAGTGTGTCACCGGGGGGAGCACCAGTTTTGTTTGTGAAAAATAAAGATGGGAGCCTGAGATTGTTCATAGATTACAGGGAGCTGAATAGAGTGACGGTGAAGAACAAGTATCCTTTGCCAAGGATAGATGATTTGTTTGATCAGTTGAGTGGTGCACCAGTCTTTTCTAAGATTGATTTGAGGTCGGGGTACCATCAGGTGAAGATTAGAGAGGAGGACATACCAAAGACAGCTTTCATGTCGAGGTATGGTCATTATGAGTATGTGGTGATGCCGTTTGGGTTATCTAATGCACCAGCTGTGTTTATGGATTTGATGAACCGAGTCTTTAGTCAGTTCTTGGATAAGTTTGTGGTGGTTTTCATGGATGACATCTTAGTCTTTTCTAAGACTAATGAGGAGCATGAGGAGCATCTGAGGATTGTGTTGCAGACCTTGAGGGAACATGAGTTGTATGCAAAGTTCTCCAAGTATGATTCTGGTTAGAGGAGGTTGCTTTTCTGGGGCATGTGATTTCAAAGAAGGGGTAGCGGTGGATCCTGCAAATATTGAGGCAGTTACCAAGTGGGAAGCACCAAAGAATGTAGCTGAGATCAGGAGTTTCTTGGGTTTAGCAGGATATTATCGACGGTTCGTAAATGATTTCTCCAAGATTGCTAGACCTATGACAGCTTTGATGAGGAAAGAGAACAAGTTTCGTTGGGATGAAAGTTGTGAGACGGCGTTCCAAACATTAAAGGAGCGTTTGACCACAGCTCCAATCTTAGCATTGCCTGATGGGAGTGAGAACTTTGAGGTGTATACGGATGCTTCAAAGAATGGGTTGGGTTGTGTGTTGATGCAGAATGGGAAAGTGATTCCCTATGCTTCTAGGCAGTTGAAGCCTTATGAGGAAAATTATCCTACACATGATCTGGATTTGGGCGCAGTTGTGTTTGCTCTTAAGATTTGGAGACATTACTTACATGGGGCGACCTTTAAGGTATTTTCAGATCACAAGAGTCTCAAGTACATCTTCACTCAAAAGGAGTTGAACATGAGACAGAGGAGGTGGATAAAGTTGATTGGCGATTATGACATGGATATTATCTACCATGAAGGGAAAGCCAATGTGGTTGCAGATGCTTTGAGCAGGAAGAGTGTGCATTCTTTGTGCACAGCTATATCTTAGATGAGATTGAGAGATGAGGTGGGGAAGTTCGGGATACATATGATCCAGAAAGAGGATGCTATGGGAGATTTGACTGTATAGCCTGATCTTTATGATGATATTCGCGGTAAACAGGAGTTGGATCCCAAGATAGTGGAGTGGAGAGCTGGAGTAGAGAAAGGAACAGTGTCTAGATTCTCTATTCATACAGATGGTAGTTTGAGGTTTGATGGAAGGTGGTGTGTCCCTAATGACGAGGAGCTGAAAAAGATGATCATGACAGCGGCTCATTGTACACCATACTCGGTACATCCAGGTGGTGACAAGCTATACAAGGATTTGAAGAAGACTTTATGGTGGCCTGGGAGGAAGAAAGAAACAGCTGAGTTTGTGGCTCGTTGTTTGACATGTCAGAGAGTGAAAGGGGAGCAGCGACGACCACATGGTAAGATTCAGTCTCTTGAGGTACCTGAGTGGAAGTGGGAGTCTATTTCTATGGATTTTATCGTGGGTTTACCGAAGAGTCAACAGGGTAACAACATGATATGGGTTATAGTGGATCGACTGACCAAGTCAGCTCATTTTGTGCCAATGAAAGATACATGGACTAAGGCACAGTTAGCTATGGCTTATAGGAAGAATGTGCTGAGATTACATGGGGTGCCTAAAGATATAGTGTCTGACAGAGATTCGAGATTTATCTCACGGTTTTGGAAAGAGTTGCAGGAGTCTTTGGGAACTACCTTGAAGATGAGTACAGCATTTCATCCTGCGACAGATGGTCAGACTGAGAGAACCATCAAGACCCTAGAGGATATGTTGCGAGCTTGTGTTATGGATTTTGGTGGTAGTTGGGAACAGAGGTTAGATTTGATTGAGTTTTCTTACAACAACAACTATCACACCAGTATTGGCATGGCACCATTTGAGGCTTTATATGGGAGGAGATGTAGGAGTCCGATTTGTTGGGACGATAGTGCTGAGGCAGTGGTTTTAGGACCAGAAATGGTACATGAGATGGTGGAGCAGATTAAGCTGATCAGACAGAGGATGAGAGCGGCCCAGGATCGCCAAAAGAGTTATGCTGATCTACATCGACGGGATATAGAGTTTTAGGTTGGGGACAAGGTTCTTTTGAAAGTGTCTCCTATGCGTGGGGTCATGAGATTTGGTAAGAAAGAGAAGTTGAGCCAGAAGTTCATAGGATCATATGAGATCTTAGACCGTGTTGGAGAGGTTGCTTATCGGTTGGCTTTACCGTCTGCTTTGGATAGGGTACATAATGTGTTCCATGTGTCTCAGTTGCGAAAGTATGTTAGTGACCCGTCACATGTGTTAGAGGTAGAGAACATAGAGCTGGATGAGTCCTTGTCTTATCTTGAGGTGCCTAAACAGATTCTTGACCGAAAGGTTAGGAAAACTAGACATGGTGAGACAGTGTTGCTTAAGGTTCTTTGGTCTAATCATGAGGTGGAGGAGACTACATGGGAGGCGGAGGAGGCTATGAGAGAGCGCTACCCGCCTCTTTTTGATCAGGTATGTATGGTTACGGGGACGTAACCTTGTTTCTTTTAGGGGGGTAGGAGATGGTCGCGAAGAGTTTTTACATGTTTTTATGTTGGTTTTGATATAGTTAGTAGTTGTTTGAGTCGGGTTGAGTTTGGTTTGGTAAGTATGTTTTGGAGTTTTATGATGAGTTTTGTTTTTGTTATTGTGTCGGGAGAGTGTTAGTGTGTTTTTGGTTTGTTGTGGTTTGAACTTCGGGGACGAAGTTCTTTTTAAGGAGGGAAGACTGTAATACTATGGTTTTATGAGTCTCTGGGTACTCTATTGATACGTGCATTTTATATAGTCTTTTTAGTCTATTCTTGCACGCATCTTTATGCTATTTTAGTAGTTATTTGCTACGAATATGCCCCGAATTGCATACTTTGGAAGTTCTTGTATTAATTGCAGGAATGAGCTTAGAGATGCGGAATCAAGCCTAAAACATGTCCCTACGCATGCATTTAGGAGATGAGTTGAGTCGGAGCTTGGAAAGTACCATTTTGAGATGCGCATTGGAGTAAGGAAGTTAGGCGAGCCAAGAGAGTGCTTCAATTTGCTAGTTCCTTCTTGTAAGAGACATATCTCAAGTTCTACAACAGATATTTAGGTAATTCCAATTGGAGATGAAAGTTTGTCCTTTTAGCTTTCCAATGCCACCGGAATCACCCTGTTTGACCAAGTAACGAAGAAATGGCAGCCGTTTGAAGTTCAGTGCGCGAAGCAGGAATTACGCGCTGAGAAGTGCTCGATCGAGAACTATTTCTATTCGATCGAGAGCCCATTTACTCGATCGAGAGCTACTTCTTCTCGATCGAGTGATTAAAGGGAAAGAAGTCTTCGATCGAGAGGAATGCTAAGGAATGTCACTCGATCGAGAGCCTTAAGTGCTCGATCGAGCAACAATCCTTGACGGGCTGGGCTTTTAAGCTTTAATTTCCGCAATTAGGTTAATAAATCCTATTTTCTTATAAATAGGAAAGTTAGGACGACATTTTGTTCTCTCTTCTCTCCTCTCTTATCATTCCATATACTTTGTTACTGCTACTTTTGCTACTGTTACTTTAATTTCGGACCTAATTCCAGTAATTCCTTCTCTTCCTTTCCTCTTTTTATTTAATGTTTGTTTTTCTTCCGTTCTTTATTATGTATTTTCTTTACTTAATCATGCGTAGCTAATTTCCCCTAGTATGTTAGGATTAGGGAAGCCGTGGTAGCAATGTGTTATAATTGACTTGAATAGATTAGCCCTGCGATAAGAATTGTATTAGGCAATTTAATTGTTACTAGGTCGAATGAATGCATGCAGGAGACCAATAAATCTAGTTAACCCCGACCTGGATCGAAAGATTGGAAGGGAAGGCTTGCTTAATTACAATAGGGTATCGTAGTGAGGGCGAAAGTTAAGCTATTTACGCTCTTGGGTGGTTTAAGGACCGAAAGGTGACGACCATAGCTCTTCTTATCAATAGTCTAATCGCCTCAGTATTTCCGATAGTGTAGCTGCCACGGTGGACCGACTCTTAGCATACTCCCTTCTCTTACTGTTAATTCTCTTATTCATTTCCCTTGCATTAATCTCTAGTTTAGTTAAATCAAATTCAACCCCCATTTGTGACATCAGACGGATAGAATAGACAAATAGATAGTACACCGCCTCCCTGTGGAGATCGACCCTACTTACCGCTGACTTCTGTTAGTTGTACTTAGGTATTTATTTTTGGTACGAAACGACAGTATCAAATTTTGGCGCCGTTGCCGGGGAGGCAATCTATTTATTTATTTGTTTAATTTTATCTGTTTGTATCCTCAGGGGATTTTCCCTTGAGGCCGTTTTAATCTTTTTCCTTGAGTGCTGTTTTGATAGGCCTTACAGGTACTACCTAGACAGTTCTAGGTGAAAGACCCTCAAAGGGAAGGCCTGAGTACCTTTGACCCGTCACCAATGTTCTATTATATGGAACAGCAGGTGATTTACTGTGGGAGATGTGGTGCTGCTGGGCATGATGCAGTTTCTTGTTTGGCAGAGAATGACGAAGTTTACGCGTTCCAACAGCGTAGTCAAGCTAGTCAAGCAGCTGTAGTTGTGCCGCCACATCCACCTTATCAATGGCCACCGCAACAAGATCCTCCTGAGATACAGGAAGAAGACATGGCATAGCTGAAATCTTTAATGGAGACAATTGTATCTCAAATGCAAGCTCAGCAAGATTATAATAGACAATTCTACTCGCGAGTTGATGAGCTCAAGTCTGTAGTTGCTCAGTTAGCAGCTGAGATGGAGAGAGAAGAGATCGCGGAGCTGACATATTCCATGGGGACGCTTTTATCACAATTGCAAGAGAGCAATAAAAATAAGGACGCTCGATTCCTTAAGCTCGAAACCGACATTGCTCGTTAGTACCGAGATGCAAGAAGAAGAGGTATACCTTGCTGAGAGCGGTCTTTTCCCTGAGGAAACCGTGTCACCCAATGCTGAGGATGACCTCTATGACTCGGATGACGAGTTTCTATCTTATTTCAATGCCTCACGCGAAGATTTCAGCCCCGTACAGGAGGAATCACTCGATCGAGTGACTAATATTGGTCGATCGAGTGACTTGCCAGGAGAAAGTGCTCGATCGAGTGATATTTCCACTCGATCGAGTGGAAATCAGGAGGAAACTGCTCGATCGACTGACAATTCTACTCGATCGAGTAGTCTGGCCATTGGAAGCTTTGATTCGTCATTTGGGTTCGATTTAGATGACGATTTTGACGATGATAACGGTTACGGTGAATCCCCCTTATTCAAGGTCGAGTTGGATGCGCTTGAGGCTGAGATTTACGGGATGAAATCCATGGAGGTTGATAAAGAAGTAGCTGAGTCGGTATTTGCTCCTAGCACGGATGAGGTATTACATCCCTTTGTCAGTGATTCCGCCGTTGAGAGCAGCCAACGTGAGGTAGTAAACGGTAATTTTATTATTGTTTGTATATTGCCTCCTCTGATTCATGCCTTTTCTTTTAATGCTTTACCCCCTCCCATGTGGACGAATAAATTAGCGATTATTCACCATCCTTGTCGTCTCAATTTTGTCAGTCTGAAATGGAGCTCCACTTTATTGACAATCGCTCCCGCGCTCCTATATTTTGTGGATAAATTTAGGAGCGCTCATAGGAAATTTGTTCGGCTTAAAAAGTTTAACATTTTTATTTCCTATTTCTGTAATCCACTTTTGTGCTACTTATGCTTTTGTGTAGCACATGCGCAGTTGTACGATCTAATGCTGCGCGCTTTGAGCTGTTTTGATTGTAATCAATTAAAGAGGCTCGAAGAAAAAGGAGGTCGAGCTGGGACCTGACTGAAGCTAGCGCTACCCAGGAGGCAACCCGGAGTTTTTATTTTATTTTTATTTCAATTTCAGTTGTAATAAATGGTTCTTATACCATAAAACTTTCTCAGTATGCTTGTCTTGTTAGTTTGCGGGCTGTTTTTATTGCGTTTTTGCAGGTATGCACTGGGGATTACTCGATCGAGTACTTTTTGTACTCGATCGAGAGCTTTTTCTGCTATATTCACTCGATCGAGTGAAAAATTTACTCGATCGACCACCTGCAAAAAAGAGAAACTACTCGATCGACTGCCGTTTTTCTTGATCGAGCAGTTTTTGGATGCCCATTCATTCGATTGACTTGGATTAGCTTCTTGAGACGGTTTTCCGGGCCCTTAGCAACCTCCCATTTCATGGTCGGTTTGGGGAGGTCCCTTATTTCGCGTATCTTGTAAGTTTTCCGTATTTACTCTCTTTCTCCTTCAGTTTGCATTTCCTTTCCATGTTTTGGTACAATGGGGGCATTGTACAGTTTGGTTTGGGGAGGTTATGCATCCATATCCGCGTCTGCATATTGTTTTTATTGCATTTCTGTTTTCACATTTATTGCACTTCCGTATTGCATTGTTGTTAATTTCTATAAAAATTCAAAATTTCATAAAAAAACAAAAAATTTTAAAATTTCAAATTTCACGTTTATTTTAGCATGTAGGTTGAGTCGGAACGGTAGATTTCCATGATGATAATTGCACTTTAACTTGTCTTTCATACTTGAGCCTTGCACTTCCGTTGATAGTTTTTGTTTTTAGCTTTGTCATACACATAATCTACGAATTTCTGTTCAAATATAAGCTGACTGTTTAGACTTGACCTATAAATTGGCAAACTACTTAAAAATTCCGAGATTTAGAGCCCGTAACTGGTGACATTCATGACCAGTTCATTAGGAATTTTGAGTAGTACTCCTTGCATAGCATGTTCGTCTCTTTTGCACATTTATGACATTCAATTTCTCGTCAAAATGCACATATTCGGGTTCGTGGTTGGTGTCACATGCAGGGAGGGCCTTGCAAATTTCCCTCTCCTTATATTTTTCACCCATTTAGCTCCACATTAGCCAAATTTGCCTTTTGACCCATTAGCTACATCCCAAACTAAGCCTGCCTAGTCAAGCTAGTTAGTATGTTCTTTTGTGGTATGAGTTTTCGTCTCAGTTTGGCCGTATCTCTTTTGTATGGAGTTGTTGGAAAATAAAGGAAGGAGGAAAGAAAAAAAAAGTATTGAAAAAGAAAAAAAAAGACGTGAAAGAAAAAAAAAAAGAAAAGAAAAAAATGAAAAAAGAATGCTGATGACGTGAACAGGAGAAAAAGAAAAGAAGTGTTGGAAAAAAGAGTGATTTATTTGATTTAGCTATTTCAGACGGTGTTTAATAAAGGGAAGTTTGTGACCGTTGATGCGTGTCTTTTATATAAGGTTTTCACCTCATTTTCACACGCATTTCTGTGCTTTTTATGTAGCATCTGGCTACAAATACCCCCGAATATTCTACTTTGGTCCGTTTATTGTAATTTGCAGGAATTGACCGAGGAGGAGCTAAATCGAGCCTTAATTGTCCTAATTGTATGCATTCATGGGAAATAAGGAGCCGGAGCTTAGGAATCTTACACTTGGAGGACGTATGAGCTGAGCTAAGGAAGGAATTCAAGTCCTGATGCGCTTATATAGCTCGATCGAATGCTTTGGTGTTCGATCGAATGCTTTATACACTCAAGACTGGTCGATCGACCAGCTTAAGGAGTCGATCGAGGAGGTCCAGCGAGCAGTGCTCGATCGAGAGGTTGCTCTAGCTCGATCGAGTGACTTGGAGTTCGATCGAGTAATCTCTCTGCTCGATCGAGAGGATTTCATGTGTTTTAGTTTATTTCCGCCTAATCTTTTATGGGCTTTTGGTAATCAGTCCATAGATTAGGTTTAAGATGTTTTTACAGTATAAGACTGAGGAGAACATCACGTTACTCCTATCTCCTTTTACTACGTACATTTTCATCTGTTACTTTTGTCACTGTTCTTGGGAATTCTATTCTCTACCTTGCTACTCGAATTCGGTATTATCAATTTAATTTACTTCTTTATCGTATTTATTGTTTTTAATTCCTTTTCTCTCTTTATTTTATAATCGTTCAATCAATTAGATTATTCATCATGTTTGGTTTTAATTGTTTGGTTATTGTTATTGCTGATCTGATGATTATAAGTAGCTAATTCCCTATGCTAAGACTATAGGGGACCCATGATTTGAAGGGAGAGTAATCGATTTACTAGGTTAATACCGGTACCGTCTTTGTTGTTTAAATGCTACAAATAACTGTAATTGCCTAATTGAGTCGACGCAATTAGACCCTTATCCTTGGTGGACCTTGACCTGGACCGAAAGGTTGGAAGAGGGAGACTAGTAGCGAATAATAGAGTATTGCAGCGAGGGCGAAAGTTAAACTGTTTACACTTTAGGGTGAATTAAGGACCGAAAGGTGACGTTCGCTACCCTTTAGACCGTACTGCATTGACCTGGGACCTAGATTACTCGACCAGATGATTATGGCGAACCGCTTGTCTTAGCTATTCTCTTTTATCTGTTAACTCCTCCTTTTATTTCTCTTTTCCTTACTCTGTTAGTTTAGAATCACAATTTAAAAACCCCCAAATTGGTTACCTTGGCGAACCTAGTTTAGCAGACAAATTCCTACCTCTCTGTGGATTCGACCCGACTTCCCTAGCTATATTAGTTAGTTGGAACCAGTTGGTTTATTTTTGACAGGTACGCGACAGACGTGTCAACCGTCTGACTCCTCCGTTTTATTCCCTATTTTTTGAGGAGATTGTGTTTGAGTTTAGTGAGTTGTGTGCCAAATGAAGGGCACTTGTACTTAGTTTTTCAGTCAGTTGAGATTCGGATGGTTTACTATGGTCCTGTTAGGAACTAGCTTGACGCTTTTACCTCCACATTTCCATAACATGTTTTGCCCTTTCTCATCTGAACCTCACTGTTCCCAAATTATTTGTAAGCCCTCGGCTGTGACGGACATTATTGGTTGGAGTATGTGCATTAGTACTTGAACTGTCTTTCATTTTTGTTGCATGCATGCTATGTAGGTCGCAGTTAGGTGAGTGACTGTCCTTTCTTCTCTTTTACATATAAACATTCACCCTTTGCTTCATGAGAGAAGAGTGACCACGAGAGAGTCCGATTTTGTTGGTCTTGCAAGGTCGATAGGTTGGCTATATTTCTGAACAGCTTATAATTCGTTTGCGTATTGACTGCTTAGCTTAAACTGTTAATCTTGTTGCATTAAATTGGTTCAAGTAGACAAGTTAAGCTAGCTCTGAGTTATTTTTCCGTTCCATTAGCGTATAGTTTTGAGTTTACTCGAGGACGAGTAAAGGTTTGGTTTGGGGAGATTTGATACGTGCATTTTAGTAGCTGTAGACTATGTGTCAAAATGGGTTGAGGCAATTGCTTCACCCAATTGTGATGGTAAAACCGTGATAAAGATGTTCAAAAAGATCATATTCCCCCGTTTTGGTGTCCCTAGGGTCGTCATTAGTGACGGGGGGATGCATTTTAAGGAAAAGAAACTCACTTCCATACTGTCTAGAGTTGGTGTCCAACACCGGCGTGGTTTGGGGTATCATCCCCAAACTAGTGGTCAGGTAGAGGTCTCTAATCGTGAGCTAAAAGAGATCTTGTCAAAGGTAGTTTCTAAATCACGGAAAGACTGGAGTCTTAAGCTAGATGACACGTTATGGGCTTATAGAACTGCCTTTAAGACACCGATTGGTGCATCACCTTATAGGTTAGTTTATGGGAAATCGTGTCACTTACCTGTTGAGCTGGAATGCAAGGCCTGGTGGGCAATCCGTGAGCTTAATTATGATCCTAAACCGTGTGGTCGAATCGTCTTTTGCAAAGCTAGATGAATTGGAAGAGTTTAGGCTTAATGCCTATGATAACTCGCGCATTTACAAGGAAAAGACGAAGAGATGGCATGACAAGAGAATCTTACCTCGGGAGTTTCATGTGGGGCGAAGGTGTTCATTGTTCAATGCCCGTTTGAGACTATTTCTGGCAAGTGAAATCCGGATGGAGTGGTCCATACACGGTGACAGCTGTTACCAAATTTGGATCCGTGGAGCTTGAAGATTCCGAGGGCCACAGATTCAAGGTGAATGGCCAGTATGTGAAGCATTACCATGAGGCGAGTGAAGCGGACAACCGCGTTGAAGTGTTGCTCTTCGACGAGCTCGACGCGCCAGTTACTTGATACCAGAAAGGTCATGCGGGACCTCTTAAACAAGCGCTCTCCGGGAGGCAGCCCGGACAGTTTTATTTGTACTTTTGTTGAACTATTTGTTTTTTCTTTAGCTTTACGTTAAACGTTAGACGCTGCTTTATGAACAATTTTTGTGCCTTCCTTGCTTTTATGCGTCCCTTGCAGGTTAAGTACTCGATCGAAGGGTTTATGTGTTCGATCGAGCACTTCCTGATGCAGCTGCTTCTCGATCGAGGGGTGATGTCCTCGATCGACCAGATCCCTATCCGTGCTTACTCGATCGAGTGATTCTGTGCTCGATCGAGTCCACTCATGCTGCAAAATGCTCGATCGAGCTGTTCCACGTGTTCGATCGAAGGGATATGACTTCCAGCCGCTACTTTACGTATACATAGCCACTGTTTGACTTCCTTTGACCTCCCATGTTCATGGTCGGTTTGGGGAGGTCCCGCTATATGACGTTTTGTAAGTCTTCCGACTCCACTTCTCCTTTTCTTTTCAGTTTGCATTTCTTTCCCTATTTTTGGTACAATGAGGGCATTGTACGGTTTGGTTTGGGGAGGTATGCATCCATATCTGTGTCTGCATGTTTCTTGCATTTTTGCTTGCACGTTTATTTATTTCCGCATGCATTGTTGTTTTAATTAATTCAAAAATTCATATAAAAATCATAAAAAATTCAAAAATTTTTCAAAATTTTCATGTTTAAATTGAGTCGGAACGTTTGAACATTGACGCTACTTTGAATCCTTACTTGAGCCTGGCATATTCTTGACATTTAGCTGCATTGTTTATGTGCATAATCTACGAGTTTTTGTTTTTCTCTTATCTGAACAAATAGACTTGACTCTTTATGTCGGCAAGCTACATTACATTCTGAGGATAGAGCTTATTAAACTGGTGACATTCATGACCGGTTTCATTTAGGATGTGAGTAGTACTCTCTTTAAGACATGTAACATTAATTTGCACAAGCATGAGTCTAGTCTTCTTAATACCTGTATGCATTCGGTCTGTGGATGGTGACACGTGTTAGGAGAGGCAGTTCCCCTTATTTCATTCTACCCATGAGCCTCACATAGCCAAATTGCCTTTTTGTCCTATCAACTACTTTCTATAATTTTTCCTACCCTAGCTGAGCTAGTAACAAGTAGTTCTTGGTATGTTTTATTGCAAAATGGTTATTTCATCTGATTTCAGAAGATGGTGGAAGAATTGAAGGGAAAGAAAGAAAAACAAATGTGTTGAATTGTTGAAAAAATGGAACGAGAAAAAAAAAAAAAAAAAAAAAAAAAAAAACGAAAGGAAAGAAAGCAAAAAAAAAAACAGAAAAAGACAAGAAAAATTCAAAAAAGAGAGGAATGAAAAAGAATGAGAATTGCACAATGCTTCACACTCCCATGCCTTATTTATATCTTATGGGGAATTGACGACTTTTGGTTTTATGAGTTTAGTGCATAATTTTGCACCGTTTCATCTTGCTGTTATGAGTACGAAGTTGGGATGCAGTCTATTTTTGGATCCGTTGTTGCTAGCCTAGCTATTAACCCCACATATCCAAATTCATTTTAGCCCCTTCTTACCCATTACCTCACTAACCCAAATGTAAGTCCTCGGCACGTGTCTTGGTCATTAGTATGGTTGGAATGCATATGTACAGTTGTAGAGACTTTATTCATGTCAATTGCATGCATGTTCTTATAGGTCGAGTTAGGTGAGTGTCTGATTCTTCCCTATCTCTCACATATATACTCACCCTGTACCTTATTTTGAGTGACTAGTGACCCGTGAGAGTCCGACATCTTTGAGTCTTGCAAGGTCGACGGTTCAGTAAGCTTGAAACATTAATTTAACTCGTTTGCACTTTTCAGTTGCCGCTTTGTCATTTTGTTGCATTAAATTGGTTCCAGTAGATGATTTGTAGCTGATGCGTTGGTCCCGTTCTATTGTTCACCCTTAGTTGCATTCATATTTGCTTGGGGACAAGCAAAGGTTTGGTTTGGGGAGATTTGATGCGTGTCTTTTATATAAGGTTTTCACCTCATTTTCACACGCATTTCTGTGCTTTTTATGTAGCATCTGGCTACAAATACCCCCGAATATTCTACTTTGGTCCGTTTATTGTAATTTGCAGGAATTGACCGAGGAGGAGCTAAATCGAGCCTTAATTGTCCTAATTGTATGCATTCATGGGAAATAAGGAGCCGGAGCTTAGGAATCTTACACTTGGAGGACGTATGAGCTGAGCTAAGGAAGGAATTCAAGTCCTGATGCGCTTATATAGCTCGCTCGAATGCTTTGGTGTTCGATCGAATGCTTTATACACTCAAGACTGGTCGATCGACCAGCTTAAGGAGTCGATCGAGGAGGTCCAGCGAGCAGTGCTCGATCGAGAGGTTGCTCTAGCTCGATCGAGTGACTTGGAGTTCGATCGAGTAATCTCTCTGCTCGATCGAGAGGATTTCATGTGTTTTAGTTTATTTCCGCCTAATCTTTTATGGGCTTTTGGTAATCAGTCCATAGATTAGGTTTAAGATGTTTTTACAGTATAAGACTGAGGAGAACATCACGTTACTCCTATCTCCTTTTACTACGTACATTTTCATTTGTTACTTTTGTCACTGTTCTTGGGAATTCTATTCTCTACCTTGCTACTCGAATTCGGTATTATCAATTTAATTTACTTCTTTATCGTATTTATTGTTTTTAATTCCTTTTCTCTCTTTATTTTATAATCGTTCAATCAATTAGATTATTCATCATGTTTGGTTTTAATTGTTTGGTTATTGTTATTGCTGATCTGATGATTATAAGTAGCTAATTCCCTATGCTAAGACTATAGGGGACCCATGATTTGAAGGGAGAGTAATCGATTTACTAGGTTAATACCGGTACCGTCTTTGTTGTTTAAATGCTACAAATAACCGTAATTGCCTAATTGAGTCGACGCAATTAGACCCTTATCCTTGGTGGACCTTGACCTGGACCGAAAGGTTGGAAGAGGGAGACTAGTAGCGAATAATAGAGTATTGCAGCGAGGGCGAAAGTTAAACTGTTTACACTTTAGGGTGAATTAAGGACCGAAAGGTGACGTTCGCTACCCTTTAGACCGTACTGCATTGACCTGGGACCTAGATTACTCGACCAGATGATTATGGCGAACCGCTTGTCTTAGCTATTCTCTTTTATCTGTTAACTCCTCCTTTTATTTCTCTTTTCCTTACTCGTTAGTTTAGAATCACAATTTAAAAACCCCCAAATTGGTTACCTTGGCGAACCTAGTTTAGCAGACAAATTCCTACCTCTCTGTGGATTCGACCCGACTTCCCTAGCTATATTAGTTAGTTGGAACCAGTTGGTTTATTTTTGACAGGTACGCGACAGACGTGTCAACCGTCTGACTCCTCCGTTTTATTCCCTATTTTTTGAGGAGATTGTGTTTGAGTTTAGTGAGTTGTGTGCCAAATGAAGGGCACTTGTACTTAGTTTTTCAGTCAGTTGAGATTCGGATGGTTTACTATGGTCCTGTTAGGAACTAGCTTGACGCTTTTACCTCCACATTTCCATAACATGTTTTGCCCTTTCTCATCTGAACCTCACTGTTCCCAAATTATTTGTAAGCCCTCGGCTGTGACGGACATTATTGGTTGGAGTATGTGCATTAGTACTTGAACTGTCTTTCATTTTTGTTGCATGCATGCTATGTAGGTCGCAGTTAGGTGAGTGACTGTCCTTTCTTCTCTTTTACATATAAACATTCACCCTTTGCTTCATGAGAGAAGAGTGACCACGAGAGAGTCCGATTTTGTTGGTCTTGCAAGGTCGATAGGTTGGCTATATTTCTGAACAGCTTATAATTCGTTTGCGTATTGACTGCTTAGCTTAAACTGTTAATCTTGTTGCATTAAATTGGTTCAAGTAGACAAGTTAAGCTAGCTCTGAGTTATTTTTCCGTTCCATTAGCGTATAGTTTTGAGTTTACTCGAGGACGAGTAAAGGTTTGGTTTGGGGAGATTTGATACGTGCATTTTATATAGTCTTTTTAGTCTATTCTTGCACGCATCTTTATGCTATTTTAGTAGTTATTTGCTACGAATATGCCCCGAATTGCATACTTTGGAAGTTCTTGTATTAATTGCAGGAATGAGCTTAGAGATGCGGAATCAAGCCTAAAACATGTCCCTACGCATGCATTTAGGAGATGAGTTGAGTCGGAGCTTGGAAAGTACCATTTTGAGATGCGCATTGGAGTAAGGAAGTTAGGCGAGCCAAGAGAGTGCTTCAATTTGCTAGTTCCTGCTTGTAAGAGCCATATCTCGAGTTCTACAACAGATATTCAGGTCATTCGAATTGGAGATGAAAGTTTGTCCTTTTAGCTTTCCAATGCCACCGGAATCACCCTGTTTGACCAAGTAACGAAGAAATGGCAGCCGTTTGAAGTTCAGTGCGCGAAGCAGGAATTACGCGCTGAGAAGTGCTCGATCGAGAACTATTTCTATTCGATCGAGAGCCCATTTACTCGATCGTGAGCAGTCTCTGGGTACTCTATCGAGTGGGGCTTACTCTGTCGAGTAAGTATGTTTTGGTATAAGAAACAGTAGTCTGCCTGTAGGGCACTCTATCGAGTAGCCTTGGCACTCGATCGAGTAAGTGGCACTCGATCGAGTACGTGACTTACTCGATCGAGTAAGTCGGTTATCGGGTGATATTTGACGGGTTTAGTTAATAATGCAGATTAATATATATAATACTCCGTCATCTTTTCCTAAACACTTTTACCAACCTAATACACAAAAAGAGAGATTGCAAACTACGTTGTTCGATTCATTCGCATTATTGGCAAACCCGGAGCTAAAGGTGTTGGATTCCTTTGTTCTTTATATCATTGTGATCTTTACATCAAGGGTAAGTTCTACGTACCACTTTTATAGCATTTGGTTAATGTTAGTTAAACCCTAATTTGGGAATTGGGGGTTTTTATGATTGTGTTGTTGTGGTAGTAATTGTATGAATATGTGTATAGGAGGAGGGTTCGTAGAAGAGAGGTTTTGAGACAGTTGCTAGATCGTCTGATTTGTGATTTCATTCCAGGTAGGGTTTCCCTACTCAGTATTAATTACATAATGTGTGGTGATTGTGCTGTAGTTAATGATTGTTGATTGATTCAGATGGTTGTGATTTCGTATTATTGATTGATTCAGATGGTTGTTGGTTTTGTGTTGTGATTACTATTTATCTGTCTGTGATCTTCGGGGTGCGTCCCTGGCTGAGTGGAGTCACTTGCGGGAGTGGCTTCACGCCCTTGATTCGCCCTCTATGGAACCCGCCACAGGAGGGGATGTGCACATTAATGAACATGGGTTTATCACTCGATGGAGAGATGAGCAGGGCTTAGGTGGGAATGACCGCGGTCCCCCACTAGCGGTGTGGAGTATCTGTTGCGATGGGTAATCTGGCAGGACTACACACTTTAGTTTGTAGTCAGTTATATGGAGATTGATTATGGAGTTTGGGATTTGATGTGACGATTGAGCTGTTTGGCATTGTTTTATCGTGATTTGTATTGTGTAATTAGTACTGACCCCGTTGTTTGTTTTGTAAAACTGTGGTGATCCATTCGGGGATGGTGAGCAATTATTGAGCAGGTTTGATATGATGCATATGGGCTAGCTGGGATGAGTCATCACTTGCAGTTAGAAGAGTCTTCCGCTGTGTCAGACGATGTCCTTTAGTTGTTCAGTTTTGGATAGTAGACAGTTTGGTTTTGGAATTGTATTTCATTTAACAGTTTTGGTTTCAGATATGTAATCACTTAAACTATATTTACTTTTAAAGTACGTTTCTTTAATTTCTTATGATATTCATTGCCTCGGGCAACCGAGATGGTGACGTTCCTATATCTGAGTGGTCCTGGTAAGGCACTTGGAGTATGGGGGTGTCACAGATCGATCCGCCATTTGAAGTGTGATATTAGTGCACTTGAGCTCTCCCATTCCTAGCCTCTTACACACCGAGTATGGCATGACACTCACACTTGCCCCAAGGTCACATAAAGCTTTGTTGATTGTAGTATCGCCAATGGTGCATGGAATAGAGAAACTTCCCGGATCCTTTAGTTTTGGAGGTCAACTTCCTTGGAGGATGACACTACTCACCTTAGTGAAAGCAATAGTCTCAAGCTTCCGGATAGATTTCTTCTTTGTAAGAATGTCTTTCATGTATTTCGCATAGGCCGGAACATGATTGATCAATTCCATAAATGGAATTGAGACTTCCAAGTTTTTCACAATTTCCATAAACTTTCCAAGTTGTTCATCAAACTTAGGCTTAGCTTCACGACTTGGAAATGGAAGTCGAATAACAATAGGCTCTTTCTCTTTAGCCTTCTCTTCATTCTCCTTTGAAACTTCTTGAATGGTGGTGGGTTCTTCTTCTTTCTTAGAGTCTTCAACTCTTTCCTTGTCACTAGCGTTCACAACATCTTCATCAACGGGCCTCTTTGGCTCTTCATACCTTGTACCATTCCTCAAATGGATGGCACTCACCGACTCATGTCTTGGGGGATTACCTTGAGGCGGTAATTGCCCCTTTTGTCTTTGTGAACTAGAAGATGCTAATTGAGACATTTGGGTCTCCAACATCTTTGTGTGAGCTAGTATGTTGTTAATGGTGATGTCTTTTGCTTGGCTATCCTTTTGCATTTGGGTGAAAAATTCTTGTTGGTTCTTTTGCATTTGGAGGACCGCTTTTTGAACATCAAAACCAAGGTCATTTGTTTGATTGTATGAAGGTTGGTTTTGATAACTTTGGTTTTGATTGTAAAAGGGTCTTTGAGCTTGGTTTCTCATTGGAGGTGGGGTGTATGTTGGTTGAGGGTTTTGAACGTTTTGGCTTTTGTATGAGAGGTTGGGGTGGAATTTGGTGTTTTCATTGTAATAGTTGGAATAGGGGGTACCACTCTTGTATGCTTGGAAAGCATTCACTTGTTCACTTGTTCCCCTACATTCACTTTGGTCATGTCCCAAAGTTCCACAACTCTCACATAGTCCACTTGAAATTGATGATGATGCTACCATAGCATTAACATGTTGCTTGGGTGATTTGGAGGCCTCTTCAAGTTTAGCCATAGCCTTCTCAAACTTCAAATTAATGGTGTCAATGTGATCACTAAGTTGAGTACCCAATTGAGTAATGGAGTCCACTTCATGCTTTCCTCCTCTAGTAGCCTTCCGAGGTCTACTATAATGTGAGTTATGGACCGCCATTTCTTCAATATTTTTCCATGTTTGATTGTCATCAACTTCGGTAAACATACCATTTGACCCCATATTGAGAATGTTTCGGGAGTCTTCATATAGACCATTCCAGAATTGTTGTACAAGGAACCACTCGCTAAGTTCATGATGTGGACAAGATCGACAAGTATCCTTGAGTCTCTCCCATGCTTCATACAAAGATTCCTCGTCCCTTTGTTTGAATCCGGTGATTTGGGCTCTCAACATGTTAGTCTTTTCCGGAGGATAGAATTTCTTGTAGAAAGCAAGTGTCAATTTCTTCCAAGAGTCAATACCAAGAGTAGCCTTATCTAGGCTCTTCAACCATTGTTTCGCGGAACCAATCAAAGAAAAAGGAAATAAGACCCATCGAATTTGGTCTTGAGTAACTCCGGTTTGAGAAATCGCATCACAATAGTCAAAAAAAGTCTCCATATGAGAATGAGGGTCTTCACTAGGCATCCCCCAAATTGACTTCTCGCAACTAGTTGTATGAATGCGGATTTTGCAATGAAATTACCGGTTAGATGTTGTGGGGTAGGAGTACCATTTGGTAGGTTCTCCTCGGTTGGTACGGAATGTGATGAAAATTTAGGCATTGTGGGTTGATTTTGTGGTTGGTTTTGTGTTGGGTTATCCTCTCCTTCTCTTGCAAAAGGGTTGATGAACTCAATATTATTTGGTTGAATGTCCACAATCTCACTAATACCTCTCAAAGTATTTCTAGCAAGTCTTCTATTGTTGGTCAAAGTTCTTTCAATTTCAAGATTAATGGGTAACAAGTTACCTTGTGATCTCCTAGACATGCAAAATATCAAACAACTCGAAACAATTAGAATAAACCTTGAGGAGTTTAACTTCCCCAAGGTAAAGAAAGACACAACTAAAAACAATCAAAGAAAATCAAATCAAGTTAACACCGTCCCCGGCAACGGCGCCATTTTTGGTTCGTCGGTTTTGTTACTCGTCGTCAAAAGTTACCTTGACCAAAACAATATTTTTAACTTCACAAACTACTCTACTCTTAGTAAAGAGGTAAGTAAAGGTCGGATCCCAAGGGACGGGTATTGATGTAGGATTTTCAATTGCAAATGGTTGTGTATAGGGGTGTCATAATTTGGGTTGAGATAGGAGATCAACTAAACTAATCAACAATGTAAATAAAGTAATGAAAACAAGCAAGATGATTAAAATGAGATGTAAACAATTGAATAAAAGCACTAGGATGTCATGGGTTCATAGGGGATTCATGGGATTTGATCATACAAACATATTTTCTACTAGATGCAAGCACTTATTGTTGTGATGGGATCGAGTTAGTGTATATCTTACAATCCCTAAGAAGGTTTGGGTCCCGGAGCCGAATCGATTAGATTGTACAACACCTACAAGTCGACTTAATCCTTCCTATCCAACTATATGCATGGTATAATGAGACTCGAGTTGGTTTATGTCTTAAAAGTCTCATTGAAAAGGTACGTGATGGGTAAAAAATGAAGGATTCATAGGCTCGCATTTCATGAAACATAACATGTGCATAAGTTGGAATCACAACAAGCAAGCAAATTAATTATGAAAACATATTAGATTAAGCATGAATCAATCCCCATGTTGGTTTCCCCTAATTTCCCATTAACCCTAGTTAAGGAAACTACTCACTCATTATCAAGTTTAACATGCTAACAAGGTTGTCAATCATACTAGCAAGGCAAAACATGATGAACAAATGAAAATGATTAACAATAATTAAAAAGGATTAAGAGAGAATTATACCTATGAAGATGATTCCAAATAATAAAGCAAAGAATAATAGAAGCACGTGATGATTGATGGAAGGTTGTCAATCCCCCAAATAAACCCAAATAAACCCAAATAATCTTCTAATTACCCAAAATAAGTGATGAACAATAGAGAAATTAAGGAAAGATTAAGGAATGAGATTTGTATTAAGACTAAATTAAGAGTTGATTACAAGATTAAGAGAGTATTAGGATAACACTAAGATTGGATTCAGACTTGGTTCTAATCTAGGTAGTACAAAGGGGTATTTAAACTAAAGATTAGGTACAAATATTAGGGTTACTAAGGGCTTAAATGACTATTAAGACCCTTAAGAAAAGTTGAGGAAATGCTCCTCTCCAAGGAGATGCGCATCTCCGCTTTGCTAGTCCCACGAAGATATGCTTGTCCCGAGCGTCTAGGAAGTTGGCATGGTGGAGTCTATAAGGGGATCCGAGCGGATCATGGGAGAGACGCTCGGATTGCTTGGCTTCAAGACGAGCGTCTTGGTGTCGGGACGCTCAGATTGCTGGGCAGGGAGACGCTCGGATTGGCTGCAATCCGCTCGGATTGTGAGACAAGCACTTCTCTTTTCTTCTTTCCTCAACAATCCGCGGGGATCTTGTTGAGGATGCAAGTATCCTTTCATCATTGCCCAATCTACTTTATTATCTATATAGGTCTTCTGGTATCGTCTTCCCTTTGATGATTGGTCATTGAATGCGATCAATTAAGCTCCATTTCGCCATGAAAATGCAAGTTTTGCACTCCTTTCCTACCAAGGAAACAAAACCTCAAAGAATATGTGTGGACAAGGCACTCGGGAACTGCGTCCGCGGGATCCACACTAGGCATAATCGACTCGAGGTTCTTTCGAATCGAATTAAGACATATTAGAGTCGCCACCAAGTTTTTTGGGAACTTGGAACCGTTCAAGTCAACTTTACACCTTTCATCGAAAAGCATAAAGCCAATCGACTACGAGTGATTAAAGATAAAGACTTGTACCCTATATCACTCGATTTGAATGACTCTCGTAATCCAATGGTATTTAGACGGATCCACAAACCATAGATCTTGAGTAAGGGGTGAGGGTACGTGTTGGGAAGCCCATAAGGACACCCAACCCCGCCCGTCAATAACGGCCTCTACTAAGTCAAGTATGGATTTCAAACAAGGTCATAGCTACTACGATGTATGATATGCAAACGTTGTTTTAACCCTATCATGTGACAACAATTTCTATGTCGTTTTAGATGCAACTAAACTAACTTTGTCAAAGTTGTAATTTAGCATGTGGGTTGATTGATCTAAGCAACATATAAACGAAAGCAAACAAGGCTTAGGGGGAATGGGGGAGCCGTTGGGATCTACCTATTACAAACCAGGCATTTCATGCCGACACACAACAATAAATTAAAGATACAACTCGATCTAAATACAATTGCTACACACACGACGCAATACACGGCCATTTGGCCTAGAAAACCGTGCACAAGAGGGGTGGCCCACGGCTTACATGACTCACGGCCTTGGGTCACTCCTCGTAATGTATGCTTTCACTTAATCTTATCGAATTAGGCATAAGGCTACGCGCCAAAGCATGCATTAGCATAAACCGGGCCATGTTGCTTTAAACAACATGCGGTTTACTACGCTCCTACAAGCATTGGGGAACAACCGTCTAACCAAACAAGACTAAGGTTTTAAGAAATCATTTGACTCGATAAAAGAAGACTAATTACAAACAAATTACAAAACGCGACTCAAAGAAACATAAATTAATTACAAGTGACAAGATAAATAAAGAACGAACGATGCAAAAACAAACGCAATAGGAAAGGCCAAAGGCCACGGCCAAAACCAAACAGGCTACCCTAAGTCCTAGGTTAGGTTCATTGGTTAGATCGAATGATTGCGAAACGGATTAGAAAACGAGTCAGAAAACAAGTTATAAAACAAGGTTGATCGATTGAGAGGAAACGCGCGAGTGTGTATTCTACACGGCCTAAAGGGTCCAATTAGGTCACAATATCATAAGATTAATGCTTACTCGTCGAGTGTTAATAGGAAGGTGCTAATCACGCACTCCTATGCTAGCGAGAAATCAAGTGATAAGAAAGATGTATTCAATTAGGTTATAGAATTGTTAATCGATTTTTAAAGCTATGTCGACGTACCCTAATGTGTCTAATTAGGTTATTAAATTAATCTAATGTCGTCTAAATACGTCATATGTTAACAATCATAGGTTAAACTAAAATACAACGGGTCCTAGGGTATGTCGAATTGGCCGAAATAACAAAGGGGTCAAAAGCGAAGAGCGAAGTTAGAAATCCGTTTATTTATGCCCTACCTTGAACACGAGGATATGTAAATGAGACGGGGGTGTACGACCGACTGAAGTAGCGGTTTATTTTCCCATCTCAAGTCAACGCGGGTGTTCATGGTGGTACTTTAACTCATACTCGGACTAACTAGTTTCATAGTTAATTAGAACAATCGATAAACAAAACGAAAAACAAACAAAAACAAGACAATAAAAAACAAGCATAAAACAAGCGAAATAAAAGGGAAAAGGGGAGGATTTGATGCACCCTCAACCTACATGTATCGTTGACACCGTCTTGGGTCGTAATCGATGGTAGATTTTATCTCGAGAGGCCGTCGTCGACGAAGAAATAAAGCAACACGCGTTTTGGAAACTTTCTGGACAGCGATTTTCAAACGATGATATCTCCCTCGTTTCACGACGAAAATTCGATTTAAAAGATGTTTTGGAAACTAGAAAGAGAGGAGAACAGGGATTTTAAAGCAACTCCTGCTCGTTTTGGGTTATTGGGTACGAAAAACGAGCACAAACAGAACTGGACAGACAAGAATAAACCGCGAAAACAGAGTGTTATTTCACTCTGTTTTTTCGAGGGATTTCGTGTACTCTCAAGGGCAATTTGGCTCGTAAATCTTTGTCTAATGTGTAGTGGATGTTATGTGGTTCATTAGGAACAAGAAACTCGAGTTTTTATGAAGGTTTGATGGAGGAACGAAAGGGTTTTCGAAGAGGACACACAAACAGTTTCAGTTTGTGTGTCGGTTTTGTTTAGGGTTTTTGAAGGATGTTTAGGGTTTGTTTCTGAGGTTTAAAGCTTGTGGGTGACGGTTGGATGTATGTAGAACTTAGAGGCATCAATGTATGGTGAAGGGGTGGTATTTATAAGGGTTTAAAATAGGGTAAAAGGGAGGAGGAAGCAGTCGGGCTCAATCCCGTATGGCTGCTGTCCATGGGTTTTTGTGGGGGTTTGAGGGGGGTTTTCTTGGTGATTAAGCTAGGATAATATGGGTAGGATACTAGGGTATGGGTTAGGGTTAATAGGTACGGGTTTTGGTAGTGTTTGGAGCGGGTTTGGGCTTGGGAATTGGCACGCAAAAACAGGGGGGCTGCATTGGTGCGGGCTGCTTGTGGCCTGTTTGGGACGAGAATTTGGGCTGCTTGTGAGGGGGTTCGAACATGGGTTGATGGGTATTGGTCTAGGTGGGTTAATGTACTCGAGATTCGTGCCAATTCGCAAAGGAAACGGGCTTAAAAACCGAGCTAAAAACGAGCTCAAAACACACGGTTAAAAACGAGTTCTTCGCTTTTAAAATCGATTTTTCAAATCAACTAATAAATTAAAATAAATGACTTTTCAAATCAAATATACTCATAAAATGATTTTTCAAATCAATTATTTATTTTATTTTCAATAAAATAAACTTAAGAAAATAAATTCAAAATAAAGCTTTAATTTAAATACTCCCTCCTATTCCCGATAACCTTCTCTATTCATGGATGGCACGAAAATTAAGGGTGTTTGAATTAAATAAGTTAAAGTATTGTGGTGGGGTGAGATAATTGGAAAGAGGGAAGGTATTGTGGGGTATTATTGTGGGGTGAGGTGATTAAAATAAGTATTGTTGTGGGGTAAGGTGATTAAAATAAGATAAAGTATGAGTATTGTGGGTATTGTTGTGGGGTGAGTTGATTAAAATAAGTATAAAACTTTACTAAATAAGGAAAGAGGGAAGATATTGTGAATAGATGAAAAGGGAAATAGGGAAGGTTATGTAGAATAGGAGGGAGTATCATTTAAACTAAATAAAAATGAATTCACTCAAAAAACACATTAATTTTAAATATCATTTAAAATAACAAAATGAACCCACTAAAAACATTAATTCAAATATTATTTAAATTAACAGAATGAATTCACTAAAAACGTTAATTTAAATATCATTTAAATTAATAAAATACTTTATCGACGACGCCCATTCTACCTCGTAAAACGAGCTCCAAATAATGACAATGACAACTAAAGAATACATGTGTCCTATCATCATCGGGTGTTTGTCGGGTTCTCTATAAATTCCAATATCGACGGATACGGGTATCTCTGAGCCCCCACTTTGACCGAGGCTTGGACAAGGCGAAAGTCAAAGTATACCCCAGGTCCCTTTCGACCGAGGATTCTTGGTCGTTTATAGTCCATTAGACTTGCGTATATAAGCTCGCTTGACCATAAGAAGAGATCATACCTGAAACCTCGTTGAGGATTGACTCTTGCTTCTGTTGTGTCAAATTATCATCGTCGGTCATCGACCCATAAATTGCATAAATGGTGGGTTGAGCCTTATCCTTAGGTGCCTACGTATCCGTTTCTGACGGAATCAAACCCGCGTCGTAGTTCGGCCACTGCTGACACATGCCTAAAGTTTATCATCTGCTGGCGTATGTCCAAAATTCATCATCTTCTGACATTTGCCCAAAATTTATCATCTGCTGGCGCTTGTCTAAATGGGACGGGACTTTCCGAGGAGGTTGCCGCCGCTTTCATCATTTGCTTTCAGCTAAGGAATTCTTCCATTTCATACTCTTGTATTGAATTGAATTCTGAGTGGATGTCATCCATTTCATCTTGATAATGGTCTCGAAGCCAACGGCTCAGAGCCCCTGATTTGTAATGGCTCTAAAGTCGAAGACTTTAGAGCCCCCAGTTGAAGCATATCCTGCTATATTTGAAACATAGAAAACGTACTAGCAATAATCATCACATAAGCACATTTGGATCATCGATCTTGAAATTGGATCATTTTGAAGTACTGGGTCATCGACCCGAGAATTGAATTTGAAAATTTTGAATAATTGGGCCATCGACCCGAAAATTGAATTTGAAAATCTTGAATGATTGGGCCATCGACCCGAAAATTGAATTTGAAAGACTGGGTCATCGACCCAAATTTTGAATTTGAAATGAATCACTTGGATGCTGGGTCGTCGACCCAAAAAGTTTTTGAAATTTTGAAAGTTTTTGAAATTTCAAATTTGAAATTTTGAAATTGAACCTTGATGGGTGAGCATGAAATGCAACTCAGACATTCTATACGACCGGTAAACAACGTGGGCGTAGCCCGCTACCGCAAAACAAAAAAGGAAAATAAAACCGTAAGTGTGCACGGGCTTTAATTCAAATATGGACTTGTCGAGGGTAGAAAATGTAAATCGGCCGTTCCGGCGCCAAAATATGGCAAATGGGAATCACAAGGTCGTCGAACTTGGGACGGAGATATCGTATGGCATGGGCGTGCCCCCGAGGGCACACGGGAATCAAGATCACTTGGCATTGACAAGGTGGATTAAAATCACAGAGCAACAACGTTGGCTTCGCCCGACACTAAACACAGACTGATCTTATGAAAGCACTTAGACATCACACATCACTCTTGTTGGGAACATTCTGTCACTCTTCTCCTCGCCTCCTTTCTTTTCAGCGAGTTTTCATCATTTCTTGCCACCGCCTTCTTTCTTTTCAGCGGGCTTTTACTATTTTTTCTTCCACGCCTTCTTTCTTTTCAGCGGGTTTTTCATATTTTCTGTTCCTAACACAAACACACATCTATCTGACTCATCATCTTTGCCTACACCGTTAGATAAATCTCATTCCGAGACTTGACACTATTCATCCGAACCTATATCCTCATCCTAGCCTACATCGAGTGCTAAGACTGACTCAAACAAAGGTGGCTTCATTTGGACTTGGTTAAGACCCGTAAGAAACCAACAAGATGACAACTTGGTTGATGAGTGGATTGAATCCCTTATTCTGAAGGACTGCCTACGTATTCGCGTGGAGCGAAATCAAATCCGATGTAGTTCGATCAAGGTGCATAAACTTGGCATTTTTATTGTGTGTACACACTCGAAGGTTTCACCTAAGCTATCACGTCGTATCCCATTCTAGCCTGTAAAGTACCGTTAAATCCCGTGTTTGGGGTTAGGTGTAAAAGGCTTGGATCTTTTGGGATGTAGAGCTTGGTAATAACAAGTTGGAATGGTTAACCATCATTCTGAAGGTTTGTTTTGTGGTGCTAAGGCCAAGGGCAATGGCTGCTGATGTGGTTGGAATGGGTGTCTCGGGTTTGATGAAACCCGAGTGCAAATGGGTTGGAAAACAAAGTGGGTTCAAATTTCCATGTCTGGACCCTAAAGGCTCGGTATAACAACACAAGCGGAATGACTCTCAAAATTCCCGACTATCCCCTTGTAACTGTCTCAGGAAGGACTTAGAGGGTAAAGAGGTTACTACTTACGCTTTTGGGCTTCGCCCATTGAACTTCAACTATGGGTACTTGACTTGAATTCTGGCTTCCGTAACTTCGACATTCAACCAAAAAGCATTCCGCAATAACTTCAACATCTTTTTTTTCTTTTTTCTTTTTCTTTCATCTTTTTTCATTTTTTTTCTTTTTCATCTTTTCATTCTTTTTCATCTTTTTTTCCTCTCTTTGAAAATGATCTTCTATTCATTCTCTTAGTCATAAATGGATACACCTTGAAAACTGGGCTTCGCTAACTAATTTGGGTAAGAACTAACAATTCCTTGTTAGAACGGGTTGATATCTTCTCTCTTCGAGATGGGATGATTTTTTTGGGGATGGGCTTGCCTTCCATCATCGATAGGGGAAACAAGGAGCTAGTTCGGGTTCATCATAGAATCATCTAAAGGCTTGTCACAAACATTGGTTCAGATGGAGGTTTTCTACCGCCAGACATGGAATAGGTAAAGGAATCAAACGTGGGATCCTAGTGTACCTTACATTTTGAAACAGGACATATTTCTACCCCAGGGATTCCTTTGAGTGTGTTGTGCGTTTTATCGTGTTTCGGAATGATTGAGGATTGGAAACAAGACATATTTGGAAACGAAACTGCAACTTTTTATTGGAATGACAAATGCTTAACAGACTCGAAGGAACGATTTCTAGGACACACCCTAGGTCATCGCGGAACAAACGACTCAACTTCAAGAAAAAAAAGTCCTAGACTCGACTCGACTAAAATAAGAAAACAGATCCCGACTCATAATTTCAAATCTGGTCATGAGCTTTCTCTTGTTCAGCTGTCAGCTTAGATGCTCGGCTCTGATCCTTGATCCCTTTGATGGTCGGCCTCCATCCTGAGGTAGTCCTCTGAGGATCTACGCCAGTGATAAAAGTTGGTGAATCGAATTGTCTTTTATTAACTTCGTTAATGAGAGGAGTACATTCTAGAGCAAGACTCCCGACTTGAATTTCATTCTTCGGGTTTGGCAAGAATTCAGAGCAATCCACAAATATTTTCCCGATAAACACTCCTTTCAAGTGACATGGGCGGATAAGATGGGAATAATCGACATTGTCTTCGACAGAAACAAAGTTAGTGTGATCGCCAAATGGATTGGTGATGTTATTTGGTTTAACAGTTGGGATCGGGAGTGTTCCACTCTCAATCATGTCTTGAATTTCGTGCTTCAGTCGATAGCACCTTTCAGTATCATGGCCTTTACCTTGATGAAAGGCACAGTAGGCATTTGGTTTATACCATTTACCTTGTTGCTCAGCGGGAGGGTCCGGAGTTGGACCAATAGGCTTCAGCTTTTCTTGGGCTATGAGCCTTTGGAGAGCGTATGTATAAGTGCATCCGATATCGGTGAATGCCCTAGGTGTTTGGCGCTGCGACTTCTTCGATTGCCCTTCTAAGAGATTGATGGCTTCATCAATATGGGCCATTGCTGGGGCCTTGCCCTTAGACGATGAGGCCCCTCGGTACCCTTTCGGCTTTTCAGCCTCTGCCCTTATGACATCATCTTCTACCTTTATCCCGATTCTTATCAATTCTTTGAAAGAGCCAAAATTCTGGTATTTCAGAGCATTGCGGTAAATAGGTCGTAGATTCTTTACGAACTTATCTACCATTTCAACTTCATCAGGCTTCTTGGCTAATTTCACGCTTTCAAAGACGCCATCTTGCAAGGAATTCAAGTAAAGCCTTCTTTGTCTTTCGTGTCATCACCTCCAATGTTCTTATGTTGGTTTGAATCTCGACATTATCAGCATAGTGCTTACAGAACTCCACCGTAATATCTTCGAAAGTGGGGAAGTTCTTGAGGTCAAGATTATAGAACCACGCCTTTGGGTGTTCACCCAGAGATTGGGCAAAAATTTCAGAGAGCATGTCAGCAGGTACTCCCTTCAGTGCTAAGTACCCTTTATAGGCCTTAACATGGTGGACCGGATCTTCGGTGCCCTTGAACTTTGGGATGTCGGTGAGTACCATGTTCGTGGGCAACTTATCCTGAACTGGGGCATAGGCCCTAGCATTCTCATAGTGGATGTTCTTCCCCTGGGAGAGCTTCAAACGGTCTTCGATGAACTTGAACCGTTTTTCCAGATCAGTCAGAGGTGGGGTAAATGGAGGGGAATCTTCAACCAGCTTAGATTCAATTGCATCCATGCGGGTCATCATGAGGTTCACGGCCTCAGTAAGGTTGTTAACAGCATCTTCCATTGCTTGACGTCGGGTTTTTGGCGGCCTTTCTACAAGAAAACCCCGTACTGAGTCAATATTTAAAGTAAGAGCCCCTGCACACTTAAGGACACGACCTCAACTTGACTCAAACAAAGACTCGACTTGAGACTGACTAACCAAAGGTTCGACTCACGGTTGGATTTAGACATCGGTTCATTTTAGACTCGACAAAACGACATGACTCAAACTGTCATAACTCGATTCTAAACTGGACTTGGTGTGACTAAACCCGTGATTGGGCTAACATAGCCCATGGGTTCGAGTGAAACGTCCTAAAGGGCCTAGCTTGGACGTTTTTGTGGACTATCCTAGACCAAAAGGTCGACCAACATGACTCAAGGCCCAAGAGGTGAGCTTGGGTGACCTAACAAGGTCGTGTTCTAGACTCTTAGAACGAAACACACCCGTCCTAACACGGCCATGACCCGGACACGACTCGACGCATTTCATGCTTGGTTGAGGTTCGAGAGGCATTTTGGATTGATTTTGAAAAACGAAAGATTGATTCGAAAATGAGATTTGAAATGGGCAGCATGCCGGCTATAAAAGCTCATTTTGGGCCGAAAATTCTAGTCCTATTTGGGCAGCATTCCGCGTTTTTAAAACCATGCTATTTTGAAAGTAAGTTGTTCAAAAGTTCGGTTTTGAAAAGGACATGGGAAATTTCGAAAAAAAAGACTCGGGAAAGCACATTGCACATTGTCATTCTCATGTTATAAGGATGTATGCTCCTAGACATCTCTAAGTCTCGGCAAGTCTTCTATAAGAGCAAGGTGTCTATGCCCTCCATCCTTTTGCGGTCTTATAGAGCAAGGTGTCTTAAGGTAAAGTACCTAGAAGATCGTCCCCACCATCAAGAACCACGCGAGGCGAAGTGGAAGCGAGCAATGTGCAGCTTCCTAGCATAGTGGGACGTCGCCCCCCACGCATCACGAAGAAACGCTGGGACGGCCCGGGTAAGTCCTTAAGGGTTTATGCATGAATCGTAGCACTATGAGTAATGTTTTACTTTCCAACACTTTCTTTTCAAGTTTCACCTCGGAGGAAAAGACCCTAGAAACACAGTGTAACTAGTCCTCTTTTCCCCAGCGGAGTCGCCAAACTGTGAACAAGGCACTCGGGAACTGCGTCCGCGGGATCCACACTAGGCATAATCGACTCGAGGTTCTTTCGAATCGAATTAAGACATATTAGAGTCGCCACCAAGTTTTTTGGGAACTTGGAACCGTTCAAGTCAACTTTACACCTTTCATCGAAAAGCATAAAGCCAATCGACTACGAGTGATTAAAGATAAAGACTTGTACCCTATATCACTCGATTTGAATGACTCTCGTAATCCAATGGTATTTAGACGGATCCACAAACCATAGATCTTGAGTAAGGGGTGAGGGTACGTGTTGGGAAGCCCATAAGGACACCCAACCCCGCCCGTCAATAACGGCCTCTACTAAGTCAAGTATGGATTTCAAACAAGGTCATAGCTACTACGATGTATGATATGCAAACGTTGTTTTAACCCTATCATGTGACAACAATTTCTATGTCGTTTTAGATGCAACTAAACTAACTTTGTCAAAGTTGTAATTTAGCATGTGGGTTGATTGATCTAAGCAACATATAAACGAAAGCAAACAAGGCTTAGGGGGAATGGGGGAGCCGTTGGGATCTACCTATTACAAACCAGGCATTTCATGCCGACACAACAATAAATTAAAGATACAACTCGATCTAAATACAATTGCTACACACACGACGCAATACACGGCCATTTGGCCTAGAAAACCGTGCACAAGAGGGGTGGCCCACGGCTTACATGACTCACGGCCTTGGGTCACTCCTCGTAATGTATGCTTTCACTTAATCTTATCGAATTAGGCATTAGGCTACGCGCCAAAGCATGCATTAGCATAAACCGGGCCATGTTGCTTTAAACAACATGCGGTTTACTACGCTCCTACAAGCATTGGGGAACAACCGTCTAACCAAACAAGACTAAGGTTTTAAGAAATCATTTGACTCGATAAAAGAAGACTAATTACAAACAAATTACAAAACGCGACTCAAAGAAACATAAATTAATTACAAGTGACAAGACAAATAAAGAACGAACGATGCAAAAACAAACGCAATAGGAAAGGCCAAAGGCCACAGCCAAAACCAAACAGGCTACCCTAAGTCCTAGGTTAGGTTCATTGGTTAGATCGAATGATTGCGAAACGGATTAGAAAACGAGTCAGAAAACAAGTTATAAAACAAGGTTGATCGATTGAGAGGAAACGCGCGAGTGTGTATTCTACACGGCCTAAAGGGTCCAATTAGGTCACAATATCATAAGATTAATGCTTACTCGTCGAGTGTTAATAGGAAGGTGCTAATCACGCACTCCTATGCTAGCGAGAAATCAAGTGATAAGAAAGATGTATTCAATTAGGTTATAGAATTGTTAATCGATTTTTAAAGCTATGTCGACGTACCCTAATGTGTCTAATTAGGTTATTAAATTAATCTAATGTCGTCTAAATACGTCATATGTTAACAATCATAGGTTAAACTAAAATACAACGGGTCCTAGGGTATGTCGAATTGGCCGAAATAACAAAGGGGTCAAAAGCGAAGAGCGAAGTTAGAAATCCGTTTATTTATGCCCTACCTTGAACACGAGGATATGTAAATGAGACGGGGGTGTACGACCGACTGAAGTAGCGGTTTATTTTCCCATCTCAAGTCAACGCGGGTGTTCATGGTGGTACTTTAACTCATACTCGGACTAACTAGTTTCATAGTTAATTAGAACAATCGATAAACAAAACGAAAAACAAACAAAAACAAGACAATAAAAAACAAGCATAAAACAAGCGAAATAAAAGGGAAAAGGGGAGGATTTGATGCACCCTCAACCTACATGTATCGTTGACACCGTCTTGGGTCGTAATCGATGGTAGATTTTATCTCGAGAGGCCGTCGTCGACGAAGAAATAAAGCAACACGCGTTTTGGAAACTTTCTGGACAGCGATTTTCAAACGATGATATCTCCCTCGTTTCACGACGAAAATTCGATTTAAAAGATGTTTTGGAAACTAGAAAGAGAGGAGAACAGGGATTTTAAAGCACCTCCTGCTCGTTTTGGGTTATTGGGTACGAAAAACGAGCACAAACAGAACTGGACAGACAAGAATAAACCGCGAAAACAGAGTGTTATTTCACTCTGTTTTTTCGAGGGATTTCGTGTACTCTCAAGGGCAATTTGGCTCGTAAATATTTGTCTAATGTGTAGTGGATGTTATGTGGTTCATTAGGAACAAGAAACTCGAGTTTTTATGAAGGTTTGATGGAGGAACGAAAGGGTTTTCGAAGAGGACACACAAACAGTTTCAGTTTGTGTGTCGGTTTTGTTTAGGGTTTTTGAAGGATGTTTAGGGTTTGTTTCTGAGGTTTAAAGCTTGTGGGTGACGGTTGGATGTATGTAGAACTTAGAGGCATCAATGTATGGTGAAGGGGTGGTATTTATAAGGGTTTAAAATAGGGTGAAAGGGAGGAGGAAGCAGTCGGGCTCAATCCCGTATGGCTGCTGTCCATGGGTTTTTGTGGGGGTTTGAGGGGGGTTTTCTTGGTGATTAAGCTAGGATAATATGGGTAGGATACTAGGGTATGGGTTAGGGTTAATAGGTACGGGTTTTGGTAGTGTTTGGAGCGGGTTTGGGCTTGGGAATTGGCACGCAAAAACAGGGGGGCTGCATTGGTGCGGGCTGCTTGTGGCCTGTTTGGGACGAGAATTTGGGCTGCTTGTGAGGGGGTTCGAACATGGGTTGATGGGTATTGGTCTAGGTGGGTTAATGTACTCGAGATTCGTGCCAATTCGCAAAGGAAACGGGCTTAAAAACCGAGCTAAAAACGAGCTCAAAACACACGGTTAAAAACGAGTTCTTCGCTTTTAAAATCGATTTTTCAAATCAACTAATAAATTAAAATAAATGACTTTTCAAATCAAATATACTCATAAAATGATTTTTCAAATCAATTATTTATTTTATTTTCAATAAAATAAACTTAAGAAAATAAATTCAAAATAAAGCTTTAATTTAAATATCATTTAAACTAAATAAAAATGAATTCACTCAAAAAACACATTAATTTTAAATATCATTTAAAATAACAAAATGAACCCACTAAAAACATTAATTCAAATATTATTTAAATTAACAGAATGAATTCACTAAAAACGTTAATTTAAATATCATTTAAATTAATAAAATACTTTATCGACGACGCCCATTCTACCTCGTAAAACGAGCTCCAAATAATGACAATGACAACTAAAGAATACATGTGTCCTATCATCATCGGGTGTTTGTCGGGTTCTCTATAAATTCCAATATCGACGGATACGGGTATCTACAATATGCAAAATGGGAAACTAAAGATAGTAAATGACCCAATTATGCACTATAAAGCATAGGAACGAGGCTAATTCGGGGACTAAATGTGCTCAAATATGAGTCACATCAATAGCCAAAGCACGTCATGGGCCGTTACCGATTTTTGAGGCATTGAAAACGGTGAAAGGTTGAATAAGCCTACATTTGTGGATGTAGATACCCAGTATCTGTTGAGTCTCCAACAAACACCCAATGATTATCGGACTACAACATGCTTAGGAATCGCAGCGTTTGATCGACAGTTTGTGTACAACTATACGTCGGAAAACTTAAAACGATTTCGAAACAAAACTTTTCGAAACTTTTCAAAACTACCTGGAGTGTTTAATGCATGACGACGGGGTCACAATGACACTAATTAGAGTCAAAACTGACACCGGACCAAAAATCGGCTCGAAATTTCAAATCCTGACTCCAACAACGAGTCAAACCGAGTCAAACACAAAAACCAAACCTTTCAAATGCTTCCATGCTAAGATTTCCCGGAATCCTAAATGGTCAAGTACAAATCAAGTTCTTCCAAATCCTAGGATAGAACAACTCATGAGTACACTTGTGTGATAGGGACAAGACAACCGAAGACGCGGGAAATGGCTCGCACCTCTTTGAGCAGCCAATGCGGCCACGTCGCTCAAAACACACACAACCACCCATTTTCCTATAAATACCCCTCAAATGCCACCATTTGAGAGTTACGCGAGTGTCCTCCTCCTCTTTTCTCCCTTAAAATTCTAGAGTCGACTTCTCGAGTCACCAACCGACACGTGTTTATGACCTACTGTAGATACCCAGTATCTGTTGAGACTCCAACAAACACCCGATGATTATCAGACTACAACATGCTTAGGAATCGCTGCGTTTGATCGATAGTTTGTGTACAACTTTACGTCGGAAAACTTAAAACGATTTCGAAAATAAAACATTTCAAAACTTTTAAAAAGTACCCGGAGTGTTTAATGCATGACGACGGGGTCGCAATGACACTAACTAGAGTCAAAACAGATACCGGACCAAAAACCAACTCAAAATTCAAATCCCGACTCCAACAACGAGTCAAACCGAGTCAAATACAAAAAACAAACCATTCAAATGCTTCTATGTTAAGATTTCCCGGAATCTTACATAGTCAAGTACCAAACATGTTCATCTAAATCCTAGGATATAAAAAATCATGATTGCATTCGTGTGATAGTGACAAGACACGTCGAAGACGTACGACGTGGCTCGCGCCTCTTTGAGTAGCCCAGGTGGGCACGTCGCTCAAAACTCACACAACCACTCATTCTCCTATAAATACCCCTCAAATGCCACGATTTGAGAGTTACGCGAGTGTCCGCCCCCTCATTTCTCCCTTAAAATTCTAGACTCGACTTCCTAAGTCACAATCCGACACGTGTTTACGACCTACCGATCATAAACACAAGTGTTACACATTGTTTGGTACCGTCATCATGCATTAAACCACTTGACCGACCATCCCGACCACTACACCATCACTAAACTTAACAAAACACTCTTTTTACTTACCAAAACGGTTTTAAACCGAGTTTTCCGACCAAACGATTTGATACACTTACGTCGATTTCTCGCCATAAGCCTAACATGTAAGTATGAGGGTGTAAAAATCTTCTTTTGTCATGTTTTCATATGCTTTCATGGCTATAACATGCTAAATCATGCATAACATGGTCCAAAACATGGGAAGAATGAGCCAAAACCGGATTTTTGGTTGAGGCAGAGGCTACTAACGTAGCACACAGGCTCGCGCCTACAGCACCCTGCCTCACCCTTAAATCCAAACCGTGTTCGGTCTCTTCATCTCCTTTATTTTCATTTCATATTTGTAATCGGTTTTTACCATTTCAAGTATTTTCAAACCAATTTTACAAGTTTTTAACCATAAAACATTTTTGACCCTTGGTTCCTAATACCATGACGGTTTAATTCGTGTTTTGGTGATAATATTTGGTTAATTAAATTTTAAAAGGTATTTTTAAACCTTTTATTTCATTTATTTACATTTTGGAGGGTATTTTAAAGCCTTTCATCATTTCTTTACATTTTCAAAACAAATGTATTAGTCACCAATACAAAGTCATCCTTGGTTCCACATACCATGTCGGATTTTAACCCGAGTATGATGATGAATATTGACTAATTATATTCAAATGAACTTAAAACAATTAGTTCATAATCATTTTCAAAACTATTCATGTCAAGCTTATAAAATCGAACGCGACATCGAATATTGTCAAAACAATGACGATTATTCAAGTCTCGTTCTTCAAATCGACACAAAAGCGGTCTAAACGGCCTTTTCAAACCAAAACGGGTTCAAACACCCGTTCTTCAAAACATTCGACAAACTTTTTCAATAGTCAGAACACGTCTTCCATCGTTGACTGACTCACGCCTAAACAGGCCACTCCTTGTTTCTATTTTCAAACCAGGGGAGACCCTTTTGCATCGCCTATAGGCTCGCGCCTCTTCCGGCCGCC